>NC_057802.1:249142505-249150244 GCF_018294505.1 Triticum aestivum | reverse complement strand
CTGCGCCCCGCGTGGCCTCCACCGCGTCGCGCCCTGCCGGCCCCTCGCCGCTCTGGCCGGCGCCCCGCAGCCGCGGCCACCCTCGCCAGCGCCTCACCGAGGCGACGGACTCCGCCGGCGCCCTCCGTTACCCCCGTGCGGGTGCACGGGCACTCCCACCCACGCGCCCAGTAAACCCACCCCGTTAGACCCGAGTGGGCCAATGACAGTGGCCTAGCCACCCACTTAAAAAATAAAAATATATTTAAAAATATAATTAATTAATTAGAGTTTGCTTAATTAACTTAACCTGCTAAATAACTACCTAATCTATAATTAGTTAGATGTGTGTATGACAGGGGGGTCCCACCCTTGTTGACCAGTCAAACGTTGACTGGTCAACTGGGTCCCCTTGGCCCACCTATCAGCCACTGGGTACACTCTTGTGTACTGTGCTGGGTGCGCCTAGCATTTTAGCATTTATTTTCGTATTAAAATTAATTTCAGAATATTAATAAAACTTTGAAAATTAATAGAATTTAAACCGTAGCTCGGATGAAAAAGTTTTCTACATGAAAGTTGCTCAGAATTTTGTGAAGAACCCGAATACACGGTCCGTTCGTCTGCCACACATCTCTAGCATTGAGAACATGCAACTTTCCCCCTCCGTTTCATCTAGCCGAAAAAGCCTAACTCCGGGAAAACTTTCCGGATGTTTCCCCCCTTCGCCGGTATCGTGTAGCACCGCGATAGAACACCCCTAGCCCTGCGTGTTACCGCCGTCATGCATCTGTGTTGCATCTGTTTGCATTATATTTACTGTTTCTTCCCCCTCTTCTCTCCGATAGACCCCGAGACCGCTGTTGATGCCCCTGTGATCGACTACATCGACGACGACCCCTTCTTCTCTTTCAGCGGAGCTTCCAGGCAAGCCCCCCCTTTGATCATCCCGATATCGCCCATTCCATTCTCTCATGCTTGCATTAGATTCTGCTACTGTTATTGATTGCTCCTATTCTGATGCATAGCCTGCTTTTGTAACCTGCTTATTGTTACCTACCTGCTTATCCTAAATTGCTTAGTATAGGTTGGTTACTGATCCATCAGTGACCCCACCTTGTCCTTGTTGCCCCTACTTCATCATCGACGACTCGATCAACGTGATCGACGACCAGAGCCCGACACCTCACATCACATCACGTCCCTTTTGTTGCTTGACTCTGCAGAGCTACTATCGAGTGCCGAGGGTGATCCCTCATAACGCACTCCTGATGATAATTCCGTAGTGTAGCTATTCGGTCGTGGTCATCGAGGGTGATTTCCTCTTTCACCATTCCTGATACGGCTCTGTCGTTCAACACCTCAAGTGTGAACCTCGAGGGTGGTCCCTCTTACGTTCACCTTGATGATTACATTGAGTGGAATCCACCGGGGGTGATTCCTCAGGTTTTCCCCTTGATGTCTGGGCACACAGTTACCTTGACTTCACTTGAGGCCGTTGTGAAAGCCGGGCGGGCCCGGAGAGCACCCGTGCGATGTGACGGTGGCGGCTGGCTGTTTAGCGGTATCACCCAGGAGGGGGTGATAGCTCCGGACTTGTCCCGACAGCCGTCACTACTTTTAATTGTTAATGGACTAACAGGTTTGGGTATTTGTTCTGAATTGGCCTCTGGCCTTTACGCACTAACCACCACGCGAGAATAGTTATGGGCCTCGACGTCGCAGTATCAGCCGAGGCTTTGTCAGACGTCCAGTTCAGCATTGCGGCACGACTGGGCCGGCACCATCACCGGCACCATCCTGTAGTGGTGGAGCCTGGTCCGCCCTGCTCGCAACGACCCGGAGTGCAACGGGCGATGGGCCCAGACCCCGGAGTGCTTAGGATGTAGACTGGCGGGGACCTCTGTGCTAAGCCTAGGTAGGGTTGCGACGTGTTGATCTTCCGAGGCCGGGCATTGAGCCCAGAAAGGTGTGTCCGGCCAGAGTGATCGAGCGTGTTGGAAAACATGGTGCACCCCTGCAGGGAAGATATATATTCGAATACCGTGTCCTCGGTAATGGACATTCAGACTTGTATCCTGATCTTATACAACTAGAAATGGATACTTGATATGTGATGGATATGTTGGCTCCGGGATTGCTTTCTCGCAGGGAGTTGAGGAAGGATCTCTGGGCATTAATGCTACAACATGTTTGTTAAATATAAACTGCTATTCTTTACTCTTCTACATGCTGCAAGATGCGTGGAACTGCTTGAAGATGCTAGTCTTTGATAGGCTAGGCCTTCCCCCCTTTTCTGGCTTTCTGCAGTTCAGTCCACAGACACAACCCTTCCATTTGATAACAATGCATACTTAGTATAGATCTGATGCTTGCGAGTACTTTGGATGAGTACTCACGATTGCTTTGCTCCCCCTTTCCCCTTTTTTTCTTCTTTCTGATTGTTGCAACCAGATGGTGGATCCCTGGAGCCAGATGCCACCGCCGACGGATGCTACTACGTGGAGCCCGTCGACGACCAGGAGTAGTTAGGAGGTCCCAGGCAAGAGGCCTTGCCTCTTCGATCGTTGATATTTGTGGTAGCCTTCTCAAGGAAAAACTTGCTTAACTTATGTCTCTACTCAGATATTGTTGCTTCCACTGACTCTTGTGTATCGAGTTTGTATTCGAGCCCTCGAGGCCCCTGGCTTGTAATATAAAGCTTGTATTATTTTAATTTGTGTCTAGAGTTGTGTTGTGATATCTTCCCGTGAGTCCCTAATCTTGATCGTACACGTTTGCATGTATGATTAGTGTACGGTCGAATCGGGGGCGTCACAGTGTGAGTTCTATGGGGTTAGGTATGTTTCCATGGGTTTGCATCAAGAGGAAGATCTCATACAACCCATGGAGGATGACATCAAGTGGTGATCGTCATCAAGATTGCGGTGTGCAAGTTCAAGTGGAGCATCACGAAGAGATCAACCTTGAAGCTTGTCGTCCATTGTGGTGACAATGGACTTGTGAAGATGCGCCGAAGAGTAGCTCGCCCATAGTGGAGTATGGGGGAGCAATCTACTAGTCTTCGTCGAGCCAATGCAATCAAGAAAGGTGGTCCAACTTGAGGGAGTCAAGATCGTCATCATCTAGCTCAAGTGGACTATGTGAAAGGCAAAGGTTTGTCCTTGATAGGTTTTCTATTTTACCGGTCTCATGGTGTTATTTGGGAGACCGGATTATAGGATCAATAGCCGTACTATCAAGGGGGGGGGGCTCTCGAGTGAGTAGCTTGATCGTATCGTTCGGTGAGAGCTCAAACCATTGCACTCTTGGCATCATCATCTTTCTTGGTTCTTGTTTGGCTTTTCACTTTGTGAGTTTATGAGCTTTTGATCTTTTTCGTGACAAGCTCTAGTTCATCGAAAACCCATTTCATATGCATCTTCTTCTATATTTTCGGTGTTGGAGTTTTTACCGGACTTATCTATACCAATATAAAAAGACCCAAAGGGGCAGATCCAATTAATCTCGACCATTAAATCATGTCAATTCAATGACCTAGACTGCTTCGATGTCGAGCGCTCAACACGTTTAGTGTGCATTTAATTTCATGCCAAAAATAGTGCTAATCACATAATAACATAAAATAATATCCTACTTAATATCCGCATGCACTTTATATACTTCCAAATTAACGTGCATTGCACGTACACATTGACTAGTTTGATAAAAGGGTTCTCACCATTTTATTTTGGGTATTCTATCAATTGCTATTACTTGATATCTCTATCAAGATTGTGTTAGCCCTTGTCTTTAGCTTTCCAACAAACTTGATTTCGTCGAATTCGGAGCTCGTACACAAAAGTTATGGCAGTTTCATTCACAGGTCGGTTTTTTGAGCGATAGTACCGCTTATAAGAGGCAGTACCGCTTGGTATTACTGCTTATAAGAGGCAGTACCGCTCTGGGCAGCGGTAGTACCGCTTATAAGCTATAGTACCGCTCTAGGCAGCGGTAGTACCGCTTGTGCACGACCTGTGCACATAACGATTGGATTTGGGGAGGCCTATTTAAGGGGGCCTTCTTCCCCAATGGTCCCTATCTCTTGAGCTCGCATTTGCCCCCCATTTTTGACCTTCTTCGAGCTTGCTATCTCTCAATCCCTCCATGGATTCTTGCTAGTTTTTGGGGGAAAAGAGAGAGGAGATCTAGATCCACACTTCCACCAATCACTTTCTCCTCTATGTTAGGGGAACCAGTTGGATCTAGATCTTGGAGTTCTTGGTGTTCTACTTCTTGTTCTTCCTCTCTTTTTCTTCCATAGCTTTCGTTGCTTTGGTGGGATTTGAGAGTGAGGGACTTGGGCACTCCGTGTGCCCTTGCCATTGCATTTGGTGCATAGGTTTGAGTTCTCCACGGTGATACGTGGAAGTTACAAGTTGAGAAGCTTATTACTCATGGGTGCTTGGTACCCTTGAGCTTGTTCCTCTTGGGTGCTTGGGCGTCCTAGACAGTTGGTGGTGCTTCGGAGCTCAATCATTGTGGTTCAAAGCTCCGGGCAAGCATTGGGGTCTCCAATTAGGTTGTGGAGATCGCCCTGAGAAATTTGACAGGTACCGCTGACCGCCCCCAAGGGTTGCCAAAGTGTACGGGTTCGTTGACCGTCCCCAAGGGTTGCCATTTGTACAGGTTCAGTGACCGCCCTCAAGGGTCCCTTAGTGTAATCACGGCATCTTGCATTGTGCGATGGCGTGAGGAGATTACGGGGCCCTAGTGGCTTCTTCGGGAGCATTATGCCTCCACACCGCTCCAAACGGAGATTAGCATCCGCAAGGGTGTGAACTTCGGGATACATCATCGTCTCCGCATGCCTCGGTTATCTCTTACCCGAGCCCTTTAGTTATGCACTTGTGACGCCCCCGATTTGACCGTACACTAATCATGCACGCAAATGTGTACGATCAAGATCAGGGACTCACGGGAAGATATCACAACACAACTCTAAAACATAAATAAGTCATACAAGCATCATAATACAAGCCAGGGGCCTCGAGGGCTCGAATACAAGTGCTCGATCATAGACGAGTCAGCGGAAGCAACAATATCTGAGTACAGACATAAGTTAAACAAGTCTGCCTTAAGAAGGCTAGCACAAAAGTAGCAATGATTGAAAAGGCAAACCTCCTGCCTCGGACCTCCTAACTACTCCTCGAAGCCGAACTCCACGTAGAATCATCCTCCGGGATCTCTAGCTCCTGGACTCCAGCATATGGTTGCGACAATCAGGTATAGAAAGGGGAAAAGGAGAAAAGCAACCGTGAGTACTCATCCAAAGTACTCGCAAGCAAGGAGCTACACTACATATGCATGGGTATATGTGTAAAGGGGCATAACAGTGGACTGAACTGCAGAATGCCAGAATAAGGGGGGATAGCTAGTCCTGTCGAAGACTACGCTTCTGGCCACCTCCATCTTGCAGCATGTAGAAGAGAGTAGATGGTAAGTTCACCAAGTAGCATCGCATAGCATAATCCTACCCGGCGATCCCCTCCTCGTCGCCCTGTTAGAGAGCTTCGGCTGATACCACGACATCAAGTGCCCATAACTGTTCCCGCGTAGCTGGTTAGTGCGTATAGACCAAATGGCCAGACTCAGATCAAATACCAAGATCTCGTTAAGCGTGTTAAGTATCCGCGAACGCCGACCAGGCCAGGCCCACCTCTCTCCTAGGTGGTCTCAACCTGCCCTGTCGCTCCGCCATAAAGTAACAGTCGGGGGCCGTCAGGAACCCAGGCCCACCTCTACCGGGATGGAGCCACCTGTCCTTTCAGCCCCCTCATCAGAATCACTTGCGGGTCCTCAACGAGCCGACCCGACTTTAGTCACCACATGTGTCATGTATATAAAGTATATAGCATATACCCGTGATCACCTCCCGAAGTGATCACGGTCCAGTAGTATAGCATGGTAGACGGACAAGAGTGTAGGGCTACTGATGGAACACTAGCATCCTATACTAAGCAGTAGGATAGCAGGTAAGGGTAACAACTGTAGCAACAATGAGAGGCTATGCATCAGGATAGGATTAACGGAAAGCAGTAACATGCTACACTACTCTAATGCAAGCAGTATAGAGAAGAATAGACGATATCTGGTGATCAAGGGGGGGGCTTGCCTGGTTGCTCAGACAAGAAGGAGGGGTCGTCAGTGACGTAGTCGACCACAGGGGCATCAGCATCGTCACGGGGTCTGCCGAAGAGAAGAGGGGGGGATAAACAGTAAATACATAGCAAGCAAGTGCATAACAGGACAGCAAGCAGAGCTAGACGTGTTCTAACGCGGTATGAGGTGATACTGGTGAAGGGGCGAAACATCCGGGAAAGTATCCCTGGTGTTTCACGTTTTCGGACAGATGAACCGGAGGTGAAATGTTGCAAGTTCACTATGCTAGGGCCGCGTGGCGGACGAACGGACTGCGTATTCGGATTCGTCTCATCGTTCTGAGCAACTTTCATGTTGAAAATAATTTAATCCGAGTTACGGATTAAAAGATGATTTTCTAAAGATTTTAATAATTTCTAGAATTTAATTAATTATTTAATTTAATCGAAAATAGATTTATGACATCAGCATGATGTCATGCTGACGTCAGCAGTCAACATTGACCGTTGACCTGGTCAACCTGACAGGTGGGTCCCACCTGTCAGGGGCTGTTAGTTAATTAACAGTAGTTAATTAGGTTAATTAGTTATTAGGTTAATTAATCTTAATTAGTTAATATTAACAGGGTTAATTAAGTTAATTAATTATCTTTTATGATTTATTTATTTATTTATTTTTATTAATTTAATTTAATTTTTTAAATCAATTTTTTTTATTAAAACGTTCCAGGGGCTAGGCCCCACATGTCATTGGGTCAGGGGGGCCCATAGCGGGTTCGGGCGTTGCGGGCGCCGCCCGAACAGGCGCAGCGGGTGCCAGGACCCGGTCGGAGCGGGGGAGGCCGCTCGAGGGGGCGAGCAGGGGCGGAGCGCCGGCGACGAGCGCGGCACGATGGCGAGGCAGCGCGTGGGCGCGCGTGTAGGAGGGTCAGGCGAACCACGGGCGGAGCACCGCAGCGGGACCGCGACGAGGAGCAGCGGTAGGCGCGGGGGGAACGCCGCCATGGCACCGGTGGCCGTGAAGGCGCGAGGGCGGTAGCGGATGCGGTGAGCATGAGGAGGCAAGCGTGTGCGGGCAGCAGGAGTTGGGCGCAGCCCGGCGCGTGTGGGCGGCTACAGAGCAGCGCGGGGAACGGCGGGCGCGGGTGGGCCTGAGGGCTGCGGGAGGAAGCGACCGGAGCGGGCAAGGGGAGCACAACACGGGCGCTTCCAGGACGCGCAGGGCGGCGTGCTCGAGGCAGGGGGCGGGAGCGCCGTGAGCGGGCGAGGGCGTGCGCGTATGGGGGCGCGGACGATCACGGCGAGGTGCGGGGCTGAGCGCGGTCGGCGCGCGGTGGGCGATGCCGGTGAAGAAGAAAAAGGGTAGAGAGGGAGGGAGGCCGGAGCCTCACGGCGGGGCGTAGGGGACTGGGCAGCGGGGCGTGGGGAGGACGACGGGGACGGTTCGACGCAGGGGAGGAGTCCGGCGAGGAGGCGTGGTCGAGGCGGAGGACGAAGACGGGCGGCGGGGTCCAGCAGCGTCGGGGTAGTGGGCGACGCGGTCGGCTCGGGCGAAGGGCAACGTGGTCGTCGCGGCGAGGTCGAGCCCCTCCCCGATCCAGATGGGATCGAGAGGAGGAG
>NC_057802.1:249121274-249142187 GCF_018294505.1 Triticum aestivum | reverse complement strand
TTATTCTACTGCCCCAAAAAGTTTGACACCTAATTAAAATAGTTGTTGTTTTTAAAAGGCATTTAATTAATTGTCATAGCTGTTGTTTTTAATTACTTTAGAGCCTTTAAACACTTTTATAAAAGTGTGGTTTCTCCACAATAATTACCTATGCATTATTTGGCAACACCCCTACATTTTAGTTTTAATACTTGAAAATCTTTACCGTTTGACTTTATTTTAAGTTTGAATTTCGAATCGATTTTGAACTAACACGAGATTAACAACAGTAACATGTGGTGACGTGGCATCATTAACGTGGGATTACTGTAGCCTAATTACCCGGGCGTCACAATTCTCCTCCACTACAAGAAATCTCGTCTCGAGATTTAGGAGCGGTTATAAGGGGGAAAGGATCTGGTTACGAAATTCTAACGATTCTTCTCGGTCATAGTTGCTCTTCTCGAAGAGGTCGATCCATTACATTGATGTCTTCAGTCCTCTGCTTTAGGTCATCATGATGAAGTTTGTCGTCCTTCCTTCAGGATCTTCACCGTACTTACGAAAGGGTGAGAAGGGAAAACCCTATAAGGACGGATTCTAACAAGATCGAGCATCAAGCGGTTAACCCAGGGGAAGAAGCATAAGTATCTCTCGAATTGAAACCTAAGAAGATGTCGAGAGCAAAGTAAGAGGGTACCATGAGAAGTTTCAAACCGATAGGCAAGCGTTCGATGCCTATCAGAAGGTGAAAGGGGTTCAAAGCAATCGGAATAAGTATTATGTCTGATGCCAGTATAGATCAGTAGGATGGTGGTCCGTGAATTACATACGAGGCCACGTGCGATGAATAAATTTGGGAACAGGGGGTGCACAGGAGAGTCAGGTTTCGATCTGTGGAACTGTGGGTTATGGGCCCACCATGCGGGTTAAAAGTAGGAAGGGCGGTGACATCTTGGATGATCATGATAGCAAGGCATGTCAGAGGGTAGCCTGTCAGTTATATGTCAGCAACATCGTCGGTACCAAGGGCGAGGGACGAAGAGAACCATTTCCCTGCTCGTTGAAACGAGGCGGACCATTAGGCAAAGTTCTCGTCCATCGGTGGTTACCGAAATGTCACCAACAATAGTAACAGGGTCTTACTGACAGAGTTGTACACCGAGGTGTTTACATAAGCAGGAGAATATTACTGCTTAGATCATATAGATCACCAGAAAGGTTAAACCAAACAATGGAAAGGAAAATATGATTATCAGATTGTCGGGTGGTTGGTGCGACATATGCCAAGGGATGGCTTATCATTGTGGGAGCCAATAAAACGTCGCCGGTGCCTGGAAACAGGATGAGGCGAAGACATGCACGCCGGCGGATCTTACCCAGGTTCGGGGCTCTCCGAGGAGATAACACCCCTAGTCCTGCTCTGCGGGGTCTCCGCATGATCACTAGATCGATGAAAGGTAGCTACAATCGCTCCTAGAGCTGTTGAGATCAAGGGAGAAGAAGAACAAGGCTAGCTCTTGCTTCTCTCTATCTATGGTGTGTGTGTGTGCTATGCTTCGAAGCAAACTATGCTCAGAGGCCAACCCTTTGCATGGGTGCTCCGGGGGGTTTATATAGGCCTACCCCCTGGGGGTACAATGGTAATCCGGCTGGGCTCTGGTCCCAGCCGTCAGTGTCTACGCTCGCTGGCTTCTCCGCCGGTTGCTGGGTCCCGCTGGCTGGTGGGTCCCGCCGGCTGCCGGCTACTTGGTCGACAGGCCGGCCCCACCGCCTAGGGTCTTGTCGGCGGCTGCTTACTGTAGCCGCGCCTCTGATGACGAGGGCTTTGTCGAGGTAAGCGTGGCTACAGTGGGCCGCCTCGGAGGCTCTCACTGTAGCCTTACCTCGTCTTGTCTCCTTAATGGGGCTCCTGCTTCGAGGAAGGGAGTAGCCGGCTTCTGGAGGCCGGCTACGCTCTTGGCCGACTGGGAAAGGCCGGGCCGCCTTCACGCCTCTCTCTGGCTGAAGGGGCCCGCCGCCCGCGGGCCGTACGGGAGTCGGTCGTGGGTGACGTCAAGGCCAGCATGGCTACAGTGCCGAGCCGCACGGGAGACGGCCGTCCCGTACGGCCTCCTGTAGCCACGCCCGCCTCGGGCTTTGGGGGTAGTGGGCCGCACTGTGGCCACACCCCGTCGTGTCGCCGTTATGTGGGAACAGCTTTTGGTGGTTATGGTCTCGGCCGGCTCCTAGGAGCCGGCATCCTTCTTGGCCGGGTTCTTGGAGTCGGCCACCCCGTAGTCGTCCTGGGGAGGAGTTGGTGAGGCTGGGTCGCCTTCCGGGAGTCGGCTTCAGGGGTAGCCGGCCAGGGAAGGCGGCCCAATGCTCGGAGTGCTTGGAGGCCCGAAGGCCTGATAATTTTTTCAGAAGAACCAGGGGCAGTCGGTTAGGCTACCCGTGGCCATTTACTCTGACAGTAGTCCCCGAAGCTGATTGGGCTTCGAGGCGGAGTGGGGGTTGAGAAGCTCGATCAGCTTCCTATCGTGACAAGCCGGCAGCTGGGAGCCGGCCTTGGTCAGGCGCGCCGCGTGAGTCGAAATCTTCTGGAGTCGGAGGGCGGGAGCCCGCTGGCACGTGCATCGGGCCGCGGGCCGGCCACGGGCCGTCGGCGAACCACGTGGCCGGAAAGCCTGCCAGCCCACGCGCGTGACGGGACGTCGCCGCAGGTAGGGGGCCCGCCACGTCCGCGCCCCGGCCCAGGCGCGGATCCTTTGTATCCCGAAACCGCCCGCATGTTCCGTGCGGCAGTTTCGGCTCGCATTCATGCGCAATAATCGCGAGACGTGGGGGGAGTGGGCGTAGTTAATCCCACGCCCCCCCCACGTCCGGCCTCTTCGGCCTCGTGAGGCTATAAGTAGGGGGAGGTGGAGGGCGGCAGGCCCTCGCACGCTCCTCCTACTTCCACCGTCTTCTTCCTCTTGCCAGTTCTTGCGACAGCGCCTCGCCGCCGCGCTCTTCCACCGCACGCTCCTCCGCCGCCGTGCTAGCTTTCGCCATGCCTCCCACGTAGAGCGGCTTGGCGGGGATTGGGGCGGCTCCAACGTCCATGACGACCACGTCGACTTCCTCCGCGACACGCGGCGGCTGCCCAGCGCGGACAAAGTGGAGGTCCGCCTCGCGCCAGAGAAGGAAATCTCGCCGAGGCCGCAGGAGGGCGAGCGGGTGGTCTTCCGCTCGCACTTCTTGCGCGGCTTCGGCCTGCCAGTGAGCGCCTTCTTCCGCTCCTGGCTCGAATTCTATCAGCTCCAGCCGCACCATCTTACCCCCAACGCGGTGGTGCTGCTGTTCGCCTTCGTCACCCTGTGCGAGGGCTATCTCGGCGTCCTCCCCACCCTTGAGCTCTGGGGGGAGTTCTTCCAGTCGAAGCTGCGCACGCGCAGTAAGGGCGTGCCGGCTCATACTGGTGCCTTCATCGCGTCGCGGAGATCGGCTGCCGACAACCCCTTCCCCGTCATCACGTTGATCCAATCGGTGAAGAAGTGGCAGAAGTCGTACTTCTACGTACGGAACATCGCTCCACGGGGCGACTACATCAACTTGCCGGCTTACGTAGCCGGCCCACCGGCGGGCAGGCTGCCCCAGTGGTCCTTTCGGGCTGTGACGCTGTCGCAGGCGGGAAACGCCGCCACCTCCCGACTGCGGGTGATGGTCCAGTAGGAGGGCCTGACGGGGCCCGACCTTCTGGCCGCGTTCGTCACGCGCCGGGTCCTTCCGCTCCAGAGCCGGCCTCATTTGATCTGTCAGATGAGCGGCCAGCTCGATCCGAGCCGAATGTGCACCAAGGAGATGCCGCGCCATGAGGTCGCCTACATGGTGAACTACCTTGCGAACTGCGAACTCACCGAAGAGTGGCAGTTCGGCAAGGAGCCGTATAGCCGAGCCAATCCACCGCCTACGGTATGCTCTCCCTGTGTCTTTTTCTCTCTCTCTCTCAGCCTTGTTGCCGAGCATCTCTTGGCCGACTCTGACTTAGTCGGCTTGTTCTTCGACAGAGCCCTCTGCTTCGGCCGGCCGGCGGGTCAGACACGGAGCGCCGCTTCGTCCCCGACCGGACCGAACATGACCTGGACGACCCCGACCTGGGGGCGGTCCATATGGACGACGACGTCGAGCCGGGCGGAGGCCAAGCCGGCGGCGAAACAGGCGGCTCCGGGTTCACCGCCACCTTTGACGACTGGCCGGACGAGGATGAAGCCAAAGCCGTCCCGCGCCGCCAGCCGGCATCTGGACGCGGCGCGGGCTCCTCCGCCGCGCAGCCTACTCGGGGTGGAGGTCAGAAGCGTCGCGCCGCCCAGGGCTTGTTTGCCAGCCAAACGAAGAAACCCAGAGGCGGGGCGGCAGCCACCAGGCGGGAGGAGGCGGCCGCGAAGGCGGCTCGTTTCCGCAAGGTGGTGAAGCAACCGCAGACCGTGTCGGCGTAAGTCCGAATCTTTCTTTGTGTACTCTCTTTCTTTCTTTTCTTTGGTGGTTTTTGAAACCTTTGTATTTTTCTTCAACGATCAGAGCTCCGTTGTCACTTGAGCGGGCGGCTGCCGGCTCCGTCATCGAGTCGCCAAGGGGCTCTGGGAGCACCACCCGCCGCGTGGACCCCCGCGCCGACCTCCAGGAGGCGACGGAAAGGAACGCGCGGGAGGCGCGGGAGGAGCAGGAGGCACGGGACGCGGAGGCACGGAAGGTGGCCGCCGCCCAGGCGGCACGGGAGGAGGAGGCGGTGAAGGCACTCGCCGAGGCCGCAGCCAGGGCCCAGGCAGAGGCTGAGGCCGCGGCGGCAGCGGGGGAGGTTTTGATGGTCACCCCGCTGCGCGTCATGGCGCCTGGGGGCATGGAACCCTCGCTAGGGGGAGCCAGCGGCGACCAGCCAGGGCTGGGGGGAAGCGGCGACGACGTCATCATATTGGGGACGGCGCCGGAGCTGACCCCGCCAACTGGGGCGACCCAAGGCGGCCAGCCTGATCCGCCGCCTGCACAGTCGGCGGAGGGCGAGCCGGCCGCGAGGGCTGAGGTGGCGGTCCGGGTGCCGCCGAGCCGGCGTGCGGGGAAGGCCGCGTCGGAGCCACAGCCGGCCGTGGGCTCCAGCTCGTCGGCCCGAGACGTGGAGGCAGCCAACGCTACCTTAGGGTGGACGCCAGGCAGAGGGACAGCCGTAGTGAACGTGGCTGCACAAGACGTCCGGACCCGGCTCCAAAGCCAAGCCGCGGCGCTGAGGCAGTTCACCGACGAGTTCCTCGCAACGCGGGTGGCCATCCGGGTTAGTACTCCCGTCTTGTTTCTTTCTTGATCTTTGATTTCTCTTCTTGATCTTGATTTTCTTCCGTGGGGGCGCGTCAGCGCACCCACTGGGTGTAGTCCCCGAGTTCCGAGTCGGCTGCTGAGCAGGCGGCTTGGAACTTCTTGGAGGTTTTGTCTTTGCTGTTTTTGTTCTCACTTCGGTCTTCTGTCCATCTCGCAGGACTACCACAACCTTCGAGCGGCCGCCTTCAACTCCCAGGCTCGGGAGCTGACTCAGAAGACCGCCGACCTTACTGAGAGCCGAGGTACGTGACTTGATCTTTATCTCATGTGGGGGCGCGTCAGCGCACCCACTGGGTGTAGTCCCCGAGATTCGGGCCGACTGCTGAGCAGTCGGGTCGGATCTTCCTTGACAATTTCTTACTGTTCTTCTTCTTCTTCCGACTTTGCAGCGGCCAACGCCAGTCTGAGGGCACAGCTGGGGGAGTCCCAGACTGCTCTTCGTGCCAAGGATGCCGAGCTCGCCGCCTTGGTGCAGGAGCGCGACCGCCTGGTCAAGAAGCTGGCTGACCAGGAGGAAGGCCACAAGGCGGCGCTGAAGGCTGCGCAGGATCGCGAAGCCACTCTCCAGGCCGAGTTCGAGACGGAGGCGGCTGGCTGGGCTGAGGCCAGGCAAACTCTGGTCTCTGGCTACGGCCAGATCGAAGATCTGGTTGACGGTAAGCCGCCTACCTCTCCGTCCTTTCTTGCCGTCTGCCACTTTGGCTTGCTTTCTGATTTTGGTGTTCTTCTCTTCCTTTCTTCTTCTTTGCGCAGAGTATTTCCCTAGCTATTCGACTGCCGCCAACCAGACCATCGAGGCCCGTCGCGAGGCGCGGAGGCAAGCCGGCTTTGAAATCTCGCCAACCGCCGGCCGCTCGCTGGAGGAACAGCTCCTGGCGATCCAGGCTCGCATCCAGCCGGCTCACCGGCTGCTCCGCCGGCTTCAGCGTGCCGGAGCGCAGGTCTTGGCCACCCTCTGGCCCGGCCAAGCGGTCCCTCGCACCCCCAGTCGGACCGCCGACTGGCTGGAGGTGGCAGTCGGCCGCTTCGAGGCTTGGAAGGCCTCGGCGGCTCGCTCCGGCGCCAGGCGGGCACTGGAGTTCGTCAAGGCCTGGTATCCCGGCCTGAGCCTGGACCAGCTGGCTACCTGGTGGCAGCAAGCCGACACGGAGCTGGAGCCGGCGCGGCCGGACATCATTCGGCGGGCTTCGGCGATCGCCGACTACACCGACACCAGCGTCTTCGCCCCCGAGGTGGACGACAATGGAGTCGCCCAGCCGGAAGAGTGGTTCTGGCTGGACCCGGTGTACGGTGAGGACTCGGTGGAGGAGATCGACTCCAGCGACGAGGGCGAAGAGGAGGAGGAGGGTGAAGACGCCGAGCCGGCTGGTGGAGTAGCCGGCCAGCCTCAGTCTGACCGCGCCTCCAGCACTACGTCGCGCGCCTCCACGCCTCCTGCTGCAGGTGGTGGTCAAGCCGGGGCCCGCTAGTCGGCCATTCCTTCAGCCGGCGAGGCTGCCTTCACCGACCAGCTCGGCCTCCATGTCGCGCCCTAGTCTGCCTTCTTTTGCTTTTCCTGTCTTGTTACTCTTTGGAACAATGTTTGGTTAAATTCGCACAATTCCACCCACTGGGTGTATTCGAACTTATGTCTGTTGCCGGCCTGTTGGCGGCTTTATGTATATATAACTTATGCATTTGGTCTTTCCTTGTACTTTCGCTTTTTGTCCTTCTGCTTTTTCCTTTGCCGCCCTCCCTTGGTTGCCGCCTCCCCAGTCAAACAGTTGCTCTGCAATCTGTAGCCGGGGGAGCGCCTGGCCGATTGGGGAGGGGGAAGTACTTTAGCTCTGCTGGACTAAAGCTAAGTTTTTTAGGAAGCCGGCCAGCCGGCTGCTCTGGTAGCCGGCAGGCATGTTTGGAGGCCGTCTCTTTGCTATATAGGTTCGTTGTTCCTTAGCCGTTTTTCGTGTGGGCGCCCTTTCTGTCTTTCCTCTTGCTAGTCGGATAGTCAGTTCTTTGAGCTGCGACTTTCAACAAGAGAGGACTCGGGAGCCGGCGCACTACTTTTCTGACTTTAGGAAAAACTTTCGATATAGCTCAAGGCGGCCAGTCCCCGGGCCGACTAGTCGAACCCGGTGCCGGACAAAAATTCAAAATGTAATAATACATTCATGGATATGACACTCGTCATTCATAGATAAATAAAAGGCAGTCCCCGAGTACTGTTCGGGGGGCCTGTTGGTTTGTACTTAATACAAAAGGGGAGCGTGATACATACTGCTTTTCAGCTGTAAAATCGTCTTAGGAGGTTTGTGTTCCATGGTCGCTCCGACTCCTTGCCGGAGTCGTCTCTCTTGCGTGCTCTTGGTTTTTGCGCGTCGATCAAGTAGTAGGAGTCGTTGCCGAGTGCGTTGCTGACGACGAAGGGGCCTTCCCAAGGGGCCGAGAGCTTGTGCTGGCCGGCTATTTGCTGGATCAGCTGGAGCACAAGGTCGCCCTCTTGGAAGGATCTTGGCTTGACCTTGCGGTTGTAGTAGCGGCGCAGCCCTTGCTGGTAGATGGCGGACCGGCTGAGGGCTAACAGCCGGCCTTCTTCCAGTAGGTCCACGCAGTCTTCTCTTGCTTCTTTGGCTTCCTCCTCCGTGTACATGGTGATCCGAGGCGAGTCGAACTCGATGTCTGTTGGGATGACAGCCTCGGCACCGTACACGAGGAAGAATGGAGTAAAGCCGGTTGACTTGTTGGGTGTAGTGCGCAGACTCCAGAGGACAGCCGGCAGCTCTTCGAGCCAGCAGCCGGCCGATCGCTCCAGTGGTACAACCAGTCGGGGCTCGATGCCGGAGAGGATGAGTCCATTTGCTCGCTCGACCTGGCCGTTTGACTGCGGGTGGGCAACGGACGCTAAGTCCAGTCGGATGCCCTGCGTCGCGCAGAAACGTGCCAGTGCTCCTTTGGCGAAGTTCGTGCCGTTGTTGGTGATGATGCTGTGCGGCACGCCGTACCGAGTAGTGATGTCGGTGATGAATGTTACGGCAGTCGGCCCATTGAGCTTCTTAATCGGCTTTGCTTCAATCCACTTTGTGAACTTGTCCACAGCAACAAATAGATGTGTCAGGCCACCGCGGGCTGTCTTGAAAGGGCCCACCATGTCCAGTCCCCAGACGGCAAAAGGCCAAGTAAGGGGAATGGTTTTGAGGGCAGAAGCCGGCAGGTGTTGCTTGGAACTAAAAACTTGACATCCTCTGCAGCTCTTGACTATTTCTTTAGCATCCTCCAAGGCAGTCAGCCAGAAGAAACCATGGCGGAAAGCCTTGGCCACAAGGGATCTTGAGGCTGCGTGGTGGCCGCATTCGCCTTGGTGGATGTCTTTGAGGATTGCCACTCCTTTTTCTGGCTCGACACAACGCTGGAAGACTCCAGTGACGTTGCGCTTCACAAGCTCTCTGTTGATTATTGTGTATGCTGCGGCTCGTCGTTGCACTAGTCTTGCTGCGATCTCGTCAGCCGGCAGCTCTCTGGTGACTAGGAACTTGAGGATGGGCTGGGCCCATGAGGGAGCTGTGACTTCTTCTTCTGTTAATGTGGCCACCATGACTCGGGTGGGTGGGTTGGGTGTTGCATTGGAGTCGGCCACCGCTTCTTGTGTCGTTGCAGTCCCCGAGCCGACTGCTGCAGTCCCCGAGCCGGGTTCTGAAGTCCCCGGGCCGGGTGCGACTACGGCAGTCCTCGGGCCAGTCGTCGAAGTCCCTGTGCCGCCTGCGGGATTTCTCCAGTCGGATCCGGCTGTTTCTGGCGCAGGCGGTACGAAGATGGAATCCGACTCTGGAGACGGCTTGATGGACGGCTTGAGGAGGCGCTGGAGGGAGATGCCAGTCGGTATGGCTTGTCGGGTGGAGCCGATCCGTGCTAGGGCATCTGCTTGGTCGTTGTCGGCCCTTGGCACGTGAAGGAACTCGCACCCTTCGAAGTATCCGCTTATCTGCTGGACGAGGAAACGATAGCTCGCCATGTTCGCGTCCTTGGCGTCCCAGTCGCCAGATGATTGCTGGACCACCAAGTCTGAGTCGCCGTAGCACAGGATCCGGCGTATGCCGAGTTCTTTGGCTAGTTGGAGCCCGTGTACGAGCGCCTCGTACTCGGCGACGTTGTTGGAGGCGGCGAAGTGGATCTGCAGCGTGTACTTGAGCTTGTCGCCTTTGGGAGAGGTGAGGACGATGCCGGCTCCCAAGCCGGTGCGCATCTTGGACCCGTCAAAGTGCATCCGCCAATGGGTAGAGTCGGGAGCCGGCGGTAAGTACTGGGTCTCGGCCCAGTCGACGAGGAAGTCGGCCAATGCTTGTGACTTGATGGCGGTGCGGGGTTGATAGAAGATCGTGTAGGGCGCCAAGGCAATGGCCCATTTGGCCACCCGGCCGGATGCATCCCGGCTGCCTATGATCTCGGCGA
This sequence comes from Triticum aestivum, assembly GCF_018294505.1. Taxonomy (NCBI): domain Eukaryota; kingdom Viridiplantae; phylum Streptophyta; class Magnoliopsida; order Poales; family Poaceae; genus Triticum; species Triticum aestivum. The sequence goes on along the minus strand of NC_057802.1, from coordinate 249,132,452 downwards.
GCGGGGCAGTACACACGACCGTGATGGGGTGCTCTTGGAAGTAGGGCTTCAATTTCTTGGCAGCGAAGTACACCCCATAGCACATCTTTTGGTAGTGCGGGTAGTTTTGCTTTGAGCTGGATTGTACTTCGCTGAGATAGTAGACCGGCCTCTGGACCAGCTGAGCTCGGCCTTCCTCCGGGCGCTGGACCACAACAACAGTGCTGACGACTCGGCTAGTTGCGGCGATGTAGAGGAGCATGGGCTCCTTCTCAGTCGGCGCTGCCAGGACAGGCGGAGTGGTCAACATTTTCTTCAACTCGTGGAAGGCTTGGTCGGCTTGATCATTCCACTCAAAGTGAGTGGACTTCTTCATGAGTCGGTACAGGGGGAGAGCCTTTTCTCCTAGTCGGCTGATAAAACGATTCAGGGAGGCTAAGCAGCCAGTGAACTTCTGCACATCTCGCAGCTTGGTGGGAATCTCCATCCTCTCGATGGCCTTGATCTTGACGGGGTTGCACTCAATGCCGTGTTCGGAGACCAGGAAGCCTAGCAGCTGGCCGGCTGGCACTCCGAACACGCACTTCTCGGGGTTGAGCTTGATTTGGAATCGGCGCAAGTTGGCAAATGTTTCTCTCAGGTCTTCCAGCAAGGTACCGCGCTTCTCTGTCTTCACCACAATGTCATCTACGTAGACGTGGGCATTTCTGCCGAGTTGTTTCAAGAGACATTTCTGCATGCAACGCTGAAAAGTGGCACCGGCATTTCTCAAGCCGAATGTCATTGTCAGGTAGCAGAAAGCTCCAAAGGGTGTGATGAAGGCAGTCTTCAGGCGGTTAGGTGGGTCCAACTTGATCTGATGATACCCTGAGTATGCATCCAAAAAACTTAACAGCTCGCATCCGGCTATGGAGTCTATCACTTGGTCAATCCGTGGCAGGGCAAACGGATCCTTTAGGCAGGCCTTGTTCAGACTAGTGTAGTCTATACACATACGCCACTTGTTATTCTTCTTCAGAACCAGAACTGGGTTGGCAAGCCATTCTGGAAAGAACACTTCCATGATAAAGCCGGCTGCAAGGAGCCGGGCTATCTCTTCTCCCACAATTCTTCGCTTCTCTTCTGACAGTCGGCGGAGGGGTTGCTTGACCGGCTTCGCATCATCTCGGACATGTAGCTTGTGCTCGGCGAAATCCTTCGGGACACCCGGCATGTCCTTTGGGGACCATGCAAAGATGTCTCGATTCTCACGAAGGAAGTCGACGAGCTCGCCTTCCTATTTACTGTCCAAGTTCGCCCCAATGACAGCGAACCTCTCCGGGTGCTCCGGGTCCAGAGGTATCTTCTTCGTCTCTTTTGCAGGCTGGAAGGAGCCCTGCGCATCACAATCCTTAGGGTTGGGGACAAGGCCGGCTGCTTGCCGGCCATGGCCACAACCCGTTCCAACATCTTCTTCTCTTCTGCCACCACGAGGGACTCGGCCAGCCGGCTACTGGCCATGGCGCACTCGATGGACTTCTTGTAGTTGCCGGCTACCGTGATGATCCCCTTCGAGCTCGGCATCTTCATCTTCAGGTAGGCGTAGTGGGGCACAGCCATGAACTTGGCCAAAGCAGGTCGGCCAAGCAATGCATGATAGGGGCTCTCCAAATCCACTACCTCGAACCATATTGCTTCCCGGCGAAAATGATCTTTGTCTCCGAAGAGAACATCCATTTTGATCTTGCCGATTGGAGAGCAAGACAGGCCGGGTACGATACCATGGAAGACGGTGCGGCTCGGCATGAGCTGCTTCGCTTTGATGTTCAGCTTTTCCATGGTATCGCGGTACAGTATGTTGATACTGCTTCCGCCGTCTATCAGGACGCGGGAAAATCTGGCAGCTCACCTCTCCGTCGCGAGGGTGACGTCCAAGACCATTGCATAGGAGCCGGGCGAAGGCATCACCTCTGGGTGGTCGGCCTGGCTCCAGCTGATTGGCTTTTCTGACCAGTGCATGAACTCGGCGGTGCTAGAGGCGACTGCATTTACTTCTTGGTGCTGTCGGCGTCGGCTGCGCGTGTCGTCGGCTTGACTAGTGAAGACGACGTAGGCGGCGTGTTCTTTGGGGAATTCGTCTTGGATGGCGCCGACTGCCGGCCGAGCCGCCGGCTGCTGGGGGGCTGGAGGCAGCTGGCCGGGAGGCGGAGGCGGCAACATTCCCTCACCCTTGGTGATGCGGGTGAGCCAGTGGCATTTCCGAGTTGTGTGGTTGGACGGCTTCGCGCCGCTGTGGAACTTGCAGGGGGCATCGAGTGCTTGTTCGTAGGAGAAGGACGGCTGCCAAGCCGGCCTTCCACCCTTCTTCTTGGGAGCGGGCCGTTCTTCAGGCTGCTCGTCTTCAACTGTGGCCACCTGCCGACTGGAGGAAGTCGGCATGGGGCCCTTGCGCTTGTGGTCGTTTTGGTAGGGGCGCCGATTAGGGTCGCCAGCCGGCGTCTTGGGAGCCGGAGCGATTACTTTCCCCGAGGCGTCCACTCAGAGCTCGGTCTTCATCGAGGAGTCGGCTGTGGCGTACTTGTCGGCGATGACTAGTAACTCGTCGAGGGTAGCCGGCTCGTCGCAGAGGAGTCGGTGCTTGAGGAGGGTGCCCTCTCGGCACCCGGCGGTGAAGTACTCGATGTCCTGGACCTCGTGCACTCCCTCGCAGGAGTTGCGGAGCTCGGCCCGTCGCGTGAGGTAGTCACGGGTCGATTCGTTGGGCCCCTGGACGCAGAGGGAGAGCTGGCGAGGCTTGGGAGGCCGCTTGTAGGTGTTGGTGAAGTTGCGGACGAAAACTTCGGTGAAGTCCAGCCAACTGTTGATGCTGTAGGGCTTGAGGCTGTTGAGCCATGTGCGCGCCGTGCCTTGCAGCATGAGGGGGACGTACTTCACGGCGACGCGCCGATTGCCATTGGCTATGCTGACGGCCGTGGAGTAGTCGATGAGCCAATCTTCCGGCTTCACCTAGCCGTTGTATTTGGGCGTGTCTCTGGGGAGCGAGAACCCTTTGGGGAAGGGCTCGTCGCGGATGCGGGGGCCAAAGCATGGCGGGCCGACATCGTCTTCTTCTTCTAACGCCAAGGATCGAGCAAGGCGGTCGATCCTGTGGCGGGCGTCGTTCTCACCGACTCCTTCTCGACCGCCGAGTCGGTCGCCAAGAGTCGGATGTGTGATGGGTGGCGGAGTGAGGCGTCTTTCTCTTCGAGGCGGGGGAGGAGGCAGATTTCCTTGGTGCTCCACAGCTCGAGGGCGGCCATCCGCGTCGCGCTCGATGGTGATGCGAGTCCGGCTGCGGCTGGCAGCCGGCTCCTTGTCTTTCTTCTGGCGCGCGCCGCTCGCAGTCGGCGAGCGGGACGTCGCGGCGTGCTCCCGACACGGGGGATGACTATCAGCACGGGCGCGGGCTTCATGCCGTTCTGCAGCCGCGTCAAGCAGCTGTTGGATCCGTCTCGTCATGTAGGGGAGCTCATCGGCTCCCAGCCCATTGAGCTCTTCTGCAGCCGCCTGAGCGGCTCGCAGATTCTCGAGCGGGGTGGCGTAGACGGGGCGATCTGCGCCCAGCATGCTGGCGACGGCTGCGCCACGCTTCTGGACGAAGCCGGCTCGGCTCGGGCCGCTAGGCGGCGGCGTGCCGAAGGCGGCGCGGTCGACTTCGCGCTGGTGGGCCTCGGTGAGGCGTCTCATCGAGGCTATCTTCTGGCCCTCCGTGATGAGGGCAAGGCGGCGTGCCTCCAGGGTCTCGGTGTTGGCGTCGGCCGGGATGGGGACGGAGAGGTCGTGCATCGCCGCTTGCTGAGCGTCGCGGGTATTCTTGCCCGAGTTGGAGACGTGGCTGATGACCAGCACTTCGGTGACAGCGCTGCTGCCGCTGTCAGCTCGAGGGAGGGGGTCGTCGAAGACCACCACATCGGAGGGGTAGGCGTCAAGCGACGCGGTGTCGGAGTCGATGAGCATCAGGTCGGTGGAGCCGACCGACTCCATGTCCGCAGCAGGCTCGCTGGAGACGTGAAGTTGGTTGAGGAGGCTGACGAGGCGGCTCTCGGGTTAGTCAGTGCCTGCGTCGGACGCAGGCTCGTCGGAGATGCGAGTCTCGCCGAGCAGATCGGCGAGGCGGCTCGCTGCGCAGGCGTCGTCGATGCCTTGCAGCGCGTCGAGGCAAACGCCATCGGGCGCAGCAGGCTGGCTGCGCTCGCGGGGGAGGAAGAGGGTTCCCGTCCAGAACAGGTCTCCGGACGACGGTGCACCTGGCCCCACGGTGGGCGCCAAATGTCGGGTGGTTGGTGCGACATATGCCAAGGGATGGCTTATCATTGTGGGAGCCAATAAAACGTCGCCGGTGCCTGGAAACGGGATGAGGCGAAGACATGCACGCCGGCGGATCTTACCCAGGTTCGGGGCTCTCCGAGGAGATAACACCCCTAGTCCTGCTCTGCGGGGTCTCCGCATGATCACTAGATCGATGAAAGGTAGCTACAATCACTCCTAGAGCTGTTGAGATCAAGGGAGAAGAAGAACAAGGCTAGCTCTTGCTTCTCTCTATCTATGGGGTGTGTGTGTGCTATGCTTCGAAGCAAACTATGCTCAGAGGCCAACCCTTTGCATGGGTGCTCCGGGGGGTTTATATAGGCCTACCCCCCGGGGGTACAATGGTAATCCGGCCGGGCTCTGGTCCCAGCCGTCAGTGTCTACGCTCGCCGGCTTCTCCGCCGGTTGCTGGGTCCCGCCGGCTGCCGGCTACTTGGTCGACAGGCCGGCCCCACCGCCTAGGGTCTTGTCGGCGGCTGCTTACTGTAGCCGCGCCTCTGATGACGAGGGCTTTGTCGAGGTAAGCGTGGCTACAGTGGGCCGCCTCGGAGGCTCTCACTGTAGCCTTACCTCGTCTTGTCTCCTTAATGGGGCTCCTGCTTCGAGGAAGGGAGTAGCCGGCTTCTGGAGGCCGGCTATGCTCTCGGCCGACTGGGAAAGGCTGGGCCGCCTTCACGCCTCTCTCTGGCTGAAGGGGCCCGCCGCCCGCGGGCCGTACGGGAGTCGGTCGTGGGTGACGTCGAGGCCAGCATGGCTACAGTGCCGAGCCGCACGGGAGACGGCCGTCCCGTACGGCCTCCTGTAGCCACGCCCGCCTCGGGCTTTGGGGGTAGTAGGCTGCACTGTGGCCACACCCCGTCGTGTCGCCGTTATGTGGGAACAGCTTTTGGTGGTTATGGTCTCGGCCGGCTCCTAGGAGTTGGCATCCTTCTTGGCCGGCTTCTTGGAGTCGGCCACCCCGTAGTCGTCCTGGGGAGGAGTTGGTGAGGCTGGGTTGCCTTCCGGGAATCGGCTTCAGGTGTAGCCGGCCAGGGAAGGCGGCCCAATGCTCGGAGTGCTTGGAGGCCCGAAGGCCTGATAATTTTTTCAGAAGAACCAGGGGCAGTCGGTTACCTGTGGCCATTTACTCCGACACAGATTAAACAGAAGAATGGAAAGGAAAATGTGTTTAAACACATATTTCAAGGGTATATCCTTCCCAAGGACAAGCTGAGCATGATATTCATGACAGGATATAATGTAGAAAACTCTTTAGGTAGGGGAGAGAAATTTCATGACATTACCCATACAACGGTGTTTGGATAATTGAGCAGGAAACATTTAGCTTTGGGCTTCAAATGTTTTTTATTGAAGATCGGAGTACCACAGACATGCTTCGAGATAGCATTGACATGGTCATTAGGTAAAGATCAGGCTATGGATACACAAAGGATCCATCAGGAACAACTTATGGAGTAAGTCTTACAATTTCCTCATGGAAGAATGGCTAACCTTGGTAAGGAGGATACTATATCAATAGGTTATCCGGCCATGTGTGCTAGGCATGACATCATCTTACCGGGTTATATAAAGACCAATGTTATAACTCTTGGAATTACGTCCCAACCATCATTTCTGACCAAGATTCAGATCAGATTGGTGTCAGGATAGCTCAGACTCAGGATGCCTGAGAAGAAAGGTGCAACACGAATTGTTGAGATGACATTGTAAGATTCTCGAGAATTGAACTATGGAAGCGAGTTCCGAAACAAGAGTTCATCATTAAACCAAGGAGAGGATGAGGGGGTGGCTGATGGACTCAGCGACAATTCCTCGAGATTTCCAAAACGAGGGATTTCCACACTTATGTGAACAAGGAGATAACATTTGTCAGATCAAATGATATAGTGAGGTATGCTCGAGGAAAACATACTCAATTAAACATTGGTTGAAAGGTGCACCCAAAATATGGGCTTAGGTAGAATGATCAATGTTAGAACGGTGATTCGATAACCAATGGTCTAAGAATGAAATATCGACCATTAACTTCAAAGCAATAGGGTTGCTAGAAGTTTTGGAGTCTCACATCATAGTTCAATTGTCGGTTTTCCGGTTAGAAACAACACGGGGATCAGAAAACAAATGGAGATGGCGAGAAGTATTACTATATCAAGAATTCTCAAGAGGTGGAGAAATTCTCACAATATCATTGACATAAAAGATGGTAATACTCCAAGGTAGAACATAACATAAGCTGGTTAGCAAGGAGCTCCATAACATGATCAAGTTTGTGATGAAAGGAATGTAAGGATGTTGTCGATGGTAACTCAAATTACCAAGGAACGAGGATGGCACTTATCATCAAGAATTCCATTGATATCCTGGAAGGAGTCAAAATGTTGATGATGATCACGACATTTTGTTGTCGAGGGGATCCACGAAGAAGCAATTGATCAGTGACTGCATCAAGCAAAAGGACTGTTGCAACAAAAGATTATTGGAGCCACAGATACTACACAAACTCGGGGTCAAGTTTGTTGTTCGAGGTGAAACGATATGGCGAGGAAAATCGACGTAAGCTTAGCTCATCGTCGAAAGTGGTGCTCCGGGAATAAGGACCAGGTAGCACAGTTAAAATCATCAAGATAATGATATAGCCAAACATGCTAGGAATGGCGTGATCGGGTACAAACTCGTACTTAAAGAAGATTACTAAGAGTTGTTGAACCGTAGTGCGGACTCGGTTCAGTTATCGGTGTCTTTGCGTGATTAATAACTCAAAGCCCGTGAAAAATTGGAATCAGTGAGAATGTAGCACTTGATGAAGAACTCATAAGAAGTTATGCAGTTCCATGATAATCTCGAGATACCAAGGGGTAATACTCGACGACAGATCAAGGTAGAGGTTGGACTAGGGTATTGCTTTGCAGAAGACAAGTGCTTAAACTTGCACGAGAAATGGTGTTTAAAGGAGAACATGGTCGGAACCACGATTGCAAAAGGCCAGATCCCAGATATAAGATGAACTTATACCAAGGTAATAATTAATTTAAGAGAAGCTTTTAATGATAAGATCTACATCGTGTCCATGGGCATGAACACAGGGTTCAAGGTCGACTCCCACTTGTTCAACGCATAACCTTTCATTTACTTCTCATTTTTCAAAGAACTTGTAGTGTTGAAATTTTATCTGGCAAAATACCAGAAGAGTATGACTCATGAAAACTTTCGAGTTCACACATATTATGGAAGGCGTAGGTTCAACCCATCGAGGCATCGTGGAAACATATACCACAAACTTCGGAGTAAATAATACAAGCTCGAAAGTAGAGCATGGTTCACAAAACAGATGATACAATTTACCAAAGGCATTATATACCCATGGAAAGGCTCACAAGGTTATTCAATAGGAAGGACACTGTCGGATAAAATCCAACAAAGGAACCGATGGTCCACAAGGGATCTGATGTGAGCATCGGTACTCAACCAGAGGAAGAAGAATGCAAGGAGATCTGATTATAGAAACAACTGACTAACTCAAAGTTCAAATGCAAAAGAATTATGATTTCCAAATCAGGGGGTCAGAAGCAACGCTCTGATCAAGGATGGATAAGTTGAGTAGGCTTAGGGGTACAATCGATGGCAATTTGATAGGTCGAGATCCAGCTCATGTTAAAAATGATGTCTGAGCCGGAAGGATGAATTCTAGGATCTGATTGAGGATTGCGAGAATTCGCAACATATTGAATCAATGGACTCAAAAAGATAATGACAAGGGGTGCCAATAAGATTTCGAGACTAATGGGATTAATCATAATGCTAGTAAGCAAGAATTTCAAGAGCAATAGGCTCCTGAGGATTTTCGGAAGATCGAATGTTATTCTGAACACTTTTGTGATGTACTTGAATCCACTGGGGATGGGCGGATACTCGGTAAGTGCGAGAATTATTCGCAGGGGTATTCAGGTGACAAAGAACAGCAAGGCAGTAAGCTCAATGATTCTCGGAACAACAGAGATAATTTCGGGGTATCTTGTAATAACAAGATCAACTGGGAAACATTGTATGAATGGCGAGTATACGCGGTTATCCATAGGAGTTTATCGATGAAAGGGAATTGCAACAGCGATGAACACAAGTTCTCGGGTTATCAGCGGAGAGTATCTTCAGGGTCTTCCCGTGCAGCAGACGATCATCAGTAATAAGGGGCTCTCCGGGTGAAAGTGATAACGAGATCCTAATGTTAGATTTAGCAAAATTCATTTAACCCGAATAGGAGAGAGATCAGAGTCCGAGAGTAAAGGTTGAGGAGTAAAAGATCCTAGTACCACCCAATGGCAACGTGGGCCCGTAAGACACACATCCATGTTAGTAAAAAAAATTCCAATGACTAGACTCGACTTCGGCCAAGGAGTTGGAAAGGGGGATTCCTACAGGCAGTTGGCTCTGATACCAACTTGTGACGCCCCCGATTTGACCGTACACTAATCATGCACGCAAATGTGTACGATCAAGATCAGGGACTCACGGGAAGATATCACAACACAACTCTAAAACATAAATAAGTCATACAAGCATCATAATACAAGCCAGGGGCCTCGAGGGCTCGAATACAAGTGCTCGATCATAGACGAGTCAGCGGAAGCAACAATATCTGAGTACAGACATAAGTTAAACAAGTATGCCTTAAGAAGGCTAGCACAAAAGTAGCAACGATCGAAAAGGCAAGGCTTCCTGCCTGGGACCTCCTAACTACTCCTCGAAGCCGAACTCCACGTAGAATCATCCTCCGGGACTCTAGCTCCTGGACTCCAGCATCTGGTTGCGACAATCAGGTATAGAAAGGGGAAAAGAAGGAGAAAAGCAACCGTGAGTACTAATCCAAAGTACTCGCAAGCAAGGAGCTACACTACATATGCATGGGTATATGTGTAAAGGGGCATAACAGTGGACTGAACTGCAGAATGCCAGAATAAGGGGGGGATAGCTAGTCCTGTCGAAGACTACGCTTCTGGCCACCTCCATCTTGCAGTATGTAGAAGAGAGTAGATGGTAAGTTCACCAAGTAGCATCGCATAGCATAATCCTACCCGGCGATCCCCTCCTCGTCGCCCTGTTAGAGAGCGATCACCGGGTTGTATCTGGCACTTGGAAGGGTGTGTTTTATTAAGTAACCAGTTCTAGTTGTCATAAGGTCAAGGTACAACTCCGGGTCGTCCTTTTACCGAGGGACACGGCTATTCGAATAGATAAACTTCCCTGCAGGGGTGCACCACATAACCCAACACGCTCGATCCCATTTGGCCGGACACACTTTCCTGGGTCATGCCCGGCCTCGTAAGATCAACACGTCGCAGCCCCACCTAGGCTCAACAGAGAGGTCAGCACGCCGGTCTAAATCCTATGCGCGCAGGGGTCTGGGCCCATCGCCCATTGCACACCTGCACGTTGCGAGGGCGGCCGGAAGCAGACCTAGCCTAGCAGGCGTTCCAGTCCAATCCGGCGCGCGCCGCTCCGTTGCTGACGTCAAGAAGAGCTTCGGCTGATACCACGACGTCGAGTGCCCATAACTGTTCCCGCGTAGCTGGTTAGTGCGTATAGACCAAATGGCCAGACTCAGATCAAATACCAAGATCTCGTTAAGCGTGTTAATTATCCGCGAACGCCGACCAGGCCAGGCCCACCTCTCTCCTAGGTGGTCTCAACCTGCCCTGTCGCTCCGCCATAAAGTAACAGTCGGGGGCCGTCAGGAACCCAGGCCCACCTCTACCGGGATGGAGCCACCTGTCCTTTCAGCCCCCTCATCAGAATCACTTGCGGGTACTCAACGAGCCGACCCGACTTTAGTCACCACATGTGTCATGTATATAAAGTATATAGCATATACCCGTGATCACCTCCCGAGGTGATCACGGTCCAGTAGTATAGCATGGCAGACGGACAAGAGTGTAGGGCCACTGATGGAACACTAGCATCCTATACTAAGCAGTAGGATAGCAGGTAAGGGTAACAACTGTAGCAACAATGACAGGCTATGCATCAGGATAGGATTAACGGAAAGCAGTAACATGCTACACTACTCTAATGCAAGCAGTATAGAGAAGAATAGACGATATCTGGTGATCAAGGGGGGGCTTGCCTGGTTGCTCAGACAAGAAGGAGGGGTCGTCAGTGACGTAGTCGACCACAGGGGCATCAGCATCGTCACGGGGTCTCCCGAAGAGAAGAGGGGGGAGAAACAGTAAATACATAGCAAGCAAGTGCATAACAGGACAACAGGTAGAGCTAGACGTGTTCTAACGCGGTATGAGGTGATACCGGTGAAGGGGCGAAACATCCGGGAAAGTATCCCCGGTGTTTCACGTTTTCGGACAGATGAACCGGAGGTGAAATGTTGCAGGTTCACTATGCTAGGACGCGTGGCGGACGAACGGACTGCGTATTCAGATTCGTCTCGTCGTTCTGAGCAACTTTCATGTTGAAAATAATTTAATCCGAGTTACGAATTAAAAGATATGATTTTCTAAAGATTTTAATAATTTCTGGAATTTAATTAATTATTTAATTTAATCGAAAATAGATTTATGACATCAGCATGATGTCATGCTGACGTCAGCAGTCAACATTGACCGTTGACCTGGTCAACCTGACAGGTGGGTCCCACCTGTCATGGGCTGTTAGTTAATTAACAGTAGTTAATTAGGTTAATTAGTTATTAGGTTACTTAATCTTAATTAGTTAATATTAACAGGGTTAATTAAATTAATTAATTATCTTTTATTATTTATTTTTATTAATTTAATTTATTTATTTTAAATCAATTTTTTTATTAAAACGTTCTAGGGGCTAGGCCCCACATGTCATTGGGTCAGGGGGGGGGGGCATAGCGGGTTC
>NC_057802.1:249120244-249121037 GCF_018294505.1 Triticum aestivum | reverse complement strand
CAGGCGCAGCGCGTGCCAGGACCCGGTCGGAGCGGGGGAGGCCGCTCGAGGGGGGGGAGCAGGGACGAAGCGCCGGCGACGAGCGCGGCACGACGGCGAGGCAGCGCGTGGGCGCGCGCGTAGGAGGGTCAGGCGAACCACGGGCGGAGCACCGCAGCGGGACCGCGACGAGGAGCAGCGGTAGGCGCGGGGGGAACGCCGCCACGGCACCGGTGGCTGTGAAGGCGCGAGGGCGGGAGCGGATGCGGTGAGCGCGAGGAGGCAAGCGTGCGCGGGCAGCAGGAGTTGGGCGCAGCCCGGCGCGTGTGGGCGGCTACAGAGCAGCGCGGGGAACGGCGGGCGCGGGTGGGCCTGAGGGTTGCGGGAGGAAGCGACCGGAGCGGGCGAGGGGAGCACAGCACGGGCGCGTCCAGGACGCGTAGGGCGGCGTGCTCGAGGCAGGGGGCGGGAGCGCCGTGAGCGGGCGAGGGCGTGCGGGTACGGGGGCGCGGACGATCACGGCGAGGTGCGGGGCCGAGCACAGTCGGCGCGCGGTGGGCTATGCCGGTGAAGAAGAAAAAGGGTAGAGAGGGAGGGAGGCCGGAGCCTCACCGCGGGGCGTAGGGGACTGGGCAGCGGGGTGTGGGGAGGACGACGGGGACGGTTCGACGCAGGGGAGGAGTCCGGCGAGGAGGCGTGGTCGAGGCGGAGGACGAAGACGGGCGGCGGGGTCCAGCAGCGTCGGGGTAGTGGGCGACGCGGTCGGCTCGGGCGAAGGGCGACGTGGTCGTCGCGGCGAGGTCGAGCGCCTCCC
>NC_057802.1:248050911-248064333 GCF_018294505.1 Triticum aestivum | reverse complement strand
GAGTGGGTGAGTGGAGGGATGGCCTGGCCAGCGGTGGGAGTAGTATGGGGACGGTGAGGCCTCCGCGGCAGCACAGCCGGCCACGGGAGGCAGGAGCATGCGGCACGACCGGCGCTGCTTTGGGCGGCTGGGGCAAGAAGACCAGAGGTTGAAGAAGCACTACGGCCGTTGGATGGACATCGTTGACCACGCCGCGCCGAGAGCACCAGGGCGGTGGACGACGGCGAGGCCTACGAAGGGAACGACACGGAGCCGGGGAAGACACGGCAGTGGCTGCCCACGCGGTGGAGAGTACGAGGGTTGACTGGTTCGGCTGCCGTCGCCGGAAAATAACAGGAGGTGTGGGTGAGTAGAGGGATAGACAGGCCAGGGATGCGAGTATGATGGGGCCGTGAGGCCTGCCCGGCAGCACTGCTGGCCACGGGAGGTGGGAGCAGGCGGTTCCGACGGTGCTGGTTTGGGCGGCTGGGGCAGGAAGATCAGAGACTGAAGAAGCACGATTGCCGTTAGATTGACATCTAACGGTCTGACGCTGGTAAAGTCGATTGTTGACTAAGTTTCTTTTTTGAGAAACCTTGTGTACACATGAACTTAGTAGGCCCACAAGTCAGCCTCCAAATCTGTGGCAGACAACATACAACCCATTTGCTACTTTTTATAATTTGCAGCCCATTTGCTAATTCCTAAGTAATTTATTACAGCCTATTTTCTGCCCAGGACCACGGTCAAAAAGTTCAACCTTATTTTGCATATTTCGGTGGAGTCCGAACTATTGTAATCCCGAAATGATAAACATTTTTTAAGAACTTATTGATTTGCCAAAAAATTGTTTTGTTTTTGTAAGCAAATAAGACGTGGGACAATTGAGTTGGTTTAAGGGAAAACCAGTGGTAAAAAAATCAGCGCTGGGTGGGAAAAAACAACAAAAATAAGGATGTAAATATGAAAAGGGAATTTTATGTGTTTTCAATATAATGATACGTGTATATGAAGTAGTAAAACTATAGGTAGAGATTAGAAAACGGATGTAGGACATGCGTTTCAAGAGGAAAATAGAACTGGGCTGTGTGTTTGATTCAGTAAAAAAAACTGCCTGCGGATGTTGTAAGACAAAATATAACTAACGCTGGCGGGCGAGAGGCCAGTAGATACCTGCTGGATCTTTGTGCCCCGTTGTCGTCATGGGCTGGGCCTGTTAAAAACAAAACCAACCCTGGGCAGTCTACAACCCAGTTGAAACTTGCTCGACCTGAAAAAAATATACGTGCTCAATAAACGAGAGAATTCTGCAAGTACAGACTGATAACTGGGATGCAGCACGGATATTGTTTTTTTATTGTGATAACAAGTGCATGCACTTGTTTCGAAAAAATTGGAGAACTGGGAATTCGAACGGCGGGTGCTTATGCTACCCATCAAATAAAAATCAGGTGCCTGAAAATTCGTTTCGAAACAAATGATTCAGCTTTATATCCACGTCGACCCTCGGCATGATGGTTGGAAGCAAATGCAAGTTCATACCAAAAGATCGTTAACAACAATACCAACTTGCGGACGATAAGGTAGTACAACTACCAATACCAAACTAACTTATAATCTTTTTACTCCTGGCCCTAGTGTTCGTCTGGTAGAAAATCTTGTAGAGGACCAGCTCCCGCTCCTTCTCTTGCTCCAGGTCCCCGAGGTGGTACTGGTGCATCACCCAGTTGGTCCTCTGCTGGTCGAAGTTCTTGTTGGTGTGCAGCACCAGAACCTTTTTTGCTGCCCGTCTGCCGGCCGTTGACCATCACCGACAAGGTATTGCCGGTCTTGTGCCACATCGCGTGCATGCCGCACTCCGACTGTATCTTGCGACGCATCCACGTGCCCCTTTTGAACGCCCTGGAATTGCGCTGGAAGAAATGCTTCCTTAGGTCACTCAGTGTGATACCTGCAGTATTGTGGAATACAAGTTTTAGTGTACCTAGTTGGCATTTTCATAACATCTTTGGCATGTTGCAGTCACTTGTTTCACTTTTTATTAACTGTCAAATTGTAATGGCTTCACCAGGTCTACGTCTAAAAAGAAAAATAGAGCTATAAACAAAGGAATATGTTTGTGCAAGTAGACGGCCGATCGGTGTCTTACCTGGAAGTTTCTCAGGTTGGGTGTAGCATATGCCGTGCTCGCTGTCGATGGTTGGTATGAACAAATCGATGAGAGACTGAAATCTCGCGCTGTCACCACTCACTTTGGCCTCAAGGTGCTCGATCAGCTCCTGATCCGTGGGATCGAACTTGACGCCAGCCGGCAGCACCGGCCAATCCTTCTTCGACTTGCATCGGTAATTCCAGTTATATGGTACTCAATGTATGATCAATCGACTGTTTTAAGTGAATGATGAAAGATTTCGACAGATAAGTGGTACTCCAAATCTGAAGTCCAGGATACCCGAACACGCCATCGGGATTCTTGTGTCACCTCACGCGCAGCGTGTTGTCACGTCAATTCAATGTGTGGACATGATGAATAATTCGACCGACGTATACTAGTACTGCTACTGTACTACTTACTAGTCGTATTTAGTGTCACAATTTATACATAGGTTTAACTAACAAGTACGCACTTGAAGCCTAACTGATATATATATATATATGTGGCTTCTGCACAGCATCTCCATCATCATTATCAGTACATCCTACGCAGGTGAGTTAGGATGCACTTGATCCCAGGAAGGTATCTATCCTTCAAACCAGAGGAGTGCTTCAAACTAACAACAGTACATAATATCCAACAAAAGAGGCTCGTGCTATAGCAGCAGAATACATGGCTCGGTCTAGATATCAGCACGAATCAAGTTGTGCATATTTGCTGTTGGCATGAACCACATCGCCGCATGTCGGGTTTGCAAAAGCCATCCATCGCATGGAAGCTTGATGCCTTTCACACACTGAAGATTATCTGGCAACAAGCTGTGTCGACGAATCTCTGGATATGGGGATTCATGAAACCCATGGTATGATGTGTAAACACAGCCCCCCCTCGCGAATGGAAGTTGCATAGCACAGTAATCATCGCCGGTGATATGATCGATGATTGGTTGGATGATCGGATAATTGAGCCCGAGGAACAAGGAGTGGTTGCCGAGGCTGTAAACCCGCCTCCAGTTGAATACGCCTGACCCAACGGAGCTGGGATCTTTCTCGAACATGAAGCAGCCAAAGTCATCAATGTCACGAACGCCCCACGCATTGTACTGCATGTGGTTTGATGTAATGGTTTGGTCAATTTGGTACGTGCGGATGAGCATCAGATGACCGCCGTCAGCTGAACAAGCGATAAACCACCACCCATCTGCTGGTATGATTCCAGGTCCTGGAATCATGAAGGCCAGCGCATTTGCGTCTGCTGCAACAATTCAAATTGGAGACCAAAAGGACAAAAATAAACAATCATGTTCAGAGTATGTGTGGAATTAAGATTATTATAACAGTGACACATATCATAGATAGAGAATTGCAATGCTGTGGTCATAATCATACCCCAAGTTAAAAAAATAAGCCAATGGCTTTCATATTCTAGCAATATGTCATGGTTCAAACATCATGTAAGAATGAGAGGAAAACAGCTATGACAGCGCCTACTCATATTCTACCATAGCACTTACTACTACTGTTCTCATATCAACTCTAAGCAATAACATGCGTTGTTATAAAAATCTTGTAAACGAGAGTAACATATAGCAATCATGATGTTATGCTCATAATATGTATTCTAACAATCATTAGATGCCAATTGTTCTCATATCAACTTTAACAATAACATGTGTGGTCATAAAAATCTAGGAAATGAGAGGAACATATAGCAATGATGTGGTTATAGACATGCTATGCATTCTAAATTTGTAACAAATGAACATGCAGCTGTATTCATAAGGTAAAGATGAGATGAGATAGAACAATTACACGATGATAGATTCCACCAGTATAGGCAGCCAATCTGTGCGTCGACCGCGTAAACGATGCCATCGTGCACTATAGCATCAGACAGAAATGTTGCCTCAACAGGATTGATGATGAGCCATAACCATGTATGGCGACCGGATTCTAGATAGACTAATCCCATATTGAACAAGGCAATGAGCTTGTAATCCATGTAGTCTTCTGATGGTGTGGGCACTTCGCACATTACAACTTTCTGCAAACAGAGGTCGAGCCAAAAGCTTGACGCGTCTCGTGCGTAGTAGGCAGGAGTGTCCGGCGGGCCGCGAGGCTCGATGGCGGCGGTATCCAATGATGGAAGGGTGATCTCTCGCTGGGTGTAGATATCCACGAGACGCCACGGACTACCGGTGTGGTGGATGAGGACGATCCAGTTAGCCTTCATGCCCGCCCAGTAGTGGCCGCGCATGAAGGACAGGTGGACAGGTAGTGGTAGCATGTCGAGGGGCACCACGGCAACTTCCGTAGGATCGTCAAGTCAGTGTCTGGGCCACCTGCGAGGATTGGGCATCAGCAAGCAGGGTGTCTTGAAAAGAGCCGGCCGGTTGCAGACGAGTAGACGGTACAAAGACACCGAGCATGCGGCCCGACGGACGGTGCTGAGTAGGTCCATACGACTACAGATCTGCTCCAAGAGAACATCGGGGAGGGAATTCCAATCGCGGCTCTGCGTGTCAGTCGGTTCTGCCATTGGGGTTTTCGGTGCCTGCGAGCCAGCGAGGAAGTGGATTCGGGCGGGCGAGCGAAGAAGCTTCTCCTCGTGTGGCCGAGCAGTGAGCGGGGGGATATGGTACGCGCGAGCTACCAAGGAAGATGGCGCGGGCGGGCAAGCAGTGAGCGGGGGTAAATGGTGTGCGGCCGATGATGGGGAAGAGAGGAGGAAGAAGAAGAGAGGAGGAAGAAGAAGAGAGTAGGAAGAAGAGTGGAAGATGGGGAAGAAAGTGCATTCAATCTCAATTCTACTAGTACTACTACCAGGATATACCGTCTTTCGGAGTGTAAATAGTTACACCGATGACATGTGGGTCTACCACAACAGGGCCCATATGTCAGTTAATGGAGGACAGAGGTGCGTAGGCGTATTTGCGGAAGCGTGCTCTACTGGCAAACATGATGGCAGTACTGGGTAAGGCTGATTTAGTAACACCAACATGCTAGTTCAGCTTATTAATTACATGTCCCATCTGCTGCAGCGTGTATTGTCAGTTCACTGCGAAGACTAGTTGAATAGTTCTCTCTGACCAAGATGGGGAATAATGGATCGCGAGGACTTCCTTTCTACAGTATCCCTATGCCTCTACGCTCACTTCACTCATTTTGCTCCGTACCTAGTCACTTGTTGAAATCTGTAGAAAGACAAATACTCCGTATTTGGGAACAGAGGGAGGTTTTTACTCCGTACTATTTGGGAACAGAGGGAGTATCACCATATGGAGGGAACAGAGGAAGCTTGAAATATGAACATGTTAATGGGAGGGAGTAAGCCCCATGCATGCATGCAACATGCAACACTCACACGTACACATGGATGCACGCAACATTCACGCACCCATGCGACACACAGCACATGACACAACACACACGCTCACGCTCAAGTGCTCAACCTACTCCCTACGTCCATGAAAGACTGTACATTTAGAGATTTACACATTGACCAGGGCATAATTAACGCCCAAAAGTAGCAGACTTATGTGTGCATGCGACCATTGAGATAAGAAGATTAAATGAAGGCCGTTGCATGCTGTAATTAAGGATAGACATGTAGCCTATACCTACAGCACAAGTTGGTGCATTAGTCAATCAATATCGATTTAGATTAAAGGCTAAATGCATTGGAAGTGTAGATGTACATCATGTACTACACTCTTTGTTTTATAGCCGATGTACACTCTTTGTTGGAAGACCGAGGGAGGACACGTGCATGCACTCACATACACAGCCAGGGCGGTTCGCGCGCAAGGGTTGGATTCGTGTCGCGCCTGCGTAAATTTTTGTTTAACTGATTTCTTTGCTCTGCCAACTGATAGGTGGGACCCAGAAACCAGGTGACAATTTAACCAGTCAACAAAGTGCCACGTCGACTATGTGGCCGGTCAGTAGGGTGCAATACGGTGCTCTACGATGAGCTAGTGATCGTATAATCGCCGCAAAACTATATATAGTGACCGTAAAGAGCGTATTGTTACATACGTTGACCGCTAGTGTATTTTTCTCGTTTCAAATTAAGCCATATTAATCGGAAAGGACGCGGTATGGACTACTACTACTAGTACTAGTACTGCTTTGATGTGTCCCGTCAACTCGCCGAACGAGGAGAAGCTTGCTTACTACGCCTCTCCCTCGCCCACGCGCGCGGTGGTTCGCAGGACGAGGAGAGGGTTTTGACTACAACGCCCTCTCCCTCTCCCTCTCCCTCTCCCTCGCCTTCGCCCTCGCGGTGGACGTGCAGCAGTTCAATCGGTGTCAGATTGCCAGAAGCATAATGTACTGTAGTATCATCATTGTTGGACCTTCTGAAGAGGCGAAGAGCCAAGTGCAAGGTTCACACAAGTACGAACTGTCGAACCTCCCGAAGAGGCAAAGAGCCAAGCGCAAGGTTTTATAGGAGTTGTCGTCCTAGTAGGAGTGTACTACAACTATAGCGAACGATGCTACTGTATGATGCCGCCACGTCACGTATATCCAAAGCTGTGCCACCTTTTTTTCTCAAAGAGCGTGTTGGAGCCCGTGCAACAACCACACAAGTTGCACGTACACATAACACATTTACTAGTAATAAATTCTAAAGGACAAATGCCAGTATGCCACACAAGTTCATCTCCAATTCATGTGATAAATTTTTGCACGACTAGTCTACATATATTCACAGCGCTACCGTTCACAATTACCGTACTCCACTTACACGTTATAGATGGGCTACATGTCCTCCTCTAGGTTCCAGTCCCAGGTGTTCTTTAAGGATGGCACGATCCATAGCGGTGGGCAACGGGATCATTGTCGCAGCTTTCTAGTCCGGTTCCACACGATGGAGACTCATCCAAGCTGAAGCGGCATAAATCAGGGATAGCGTGTCCCAGCATGTCGTTCATCCGGCGGTGCGCACTGAAGACACAACCATGCTTCATGAACGGCAGGCCTTCCGTGTCGTGCACGGAAGGTGGCATCCGCTTCACAATGGGGTAGCTGTCCCCAATGAAAAGCGAGTACTCTCCAAGAGTGTTCCTCGGCACCCACGTAGCATCACGGGGGTCGAACTCGGCGCCGTTCATCTGGTACACGCGGCATCCCAGATCTGGACACATGGTGACGTACATAGTCAAGGTCCATGCATAATAATGTTGTGCTCAAATATGGCGGTTAGTAATACTGTGCAGCAAATAGTACTACTCCGGTATAGAGGAAGTAAAATAACCGGCTTATTATATATAGCCACTCTTGGCTACATGGATGAGATAATAAGACATGGAAAAACAAAAATGGTGGCAGCTAGTGGGTTCAAGTCTTCAAGGGCCTAGCTAGCTATACGCGTCCTCCAAGGTAAAAAGTACTCCTACTAGTACTACAAAGTATACTACTAGTACAACAATGAAAGAGAAGGCGAGAGGGTTAAAAAATGGAATACCTGGGTAGATGGTGACGGTTCGATCGTGGTAGATTGTGTGACCATGTTGCACATCAGTGGTACCATGGGTAACGACTGCTAAGATAGTTGATCCCAATATGCCAAAGTCAGCTAGAAGGTTCCAGGTTAGACCGAATCGCGGATGCAAATGCACATCCAGGATCGGCGATCTTATTTTGATCGGGGGATGACTGGTCCCTGCAAAATAATGGAGTACCGTTAGGGATGCAAATGATGGTTTGTGCATTCCGTTTGTAATCTCCCGTACCGTAGGATGGCAACCAGATGAAACAAGTCCCCTGGCTTGTCACTGCGAAGATGCGGCCTAGATGGCGCACGGCGTCTTCGAACGTGTAGGGGTACAAATCTGCCACCGCCAACATGCGCCAGCCTCTACCGTTACTGCCTCTTGCATTGATGGCAATCCTTATGTCGAACACCGCGATGAGATAGTAATCGTCGTAGCCGCGTCGCTTCGTCGGCGGGTCCGCAATTGCTATCTTCTTCAATCTCATGTAGGCATCATCATACGTATTCAAGCCCAGCCAGTCCGGAAGGCCGATCCCAATGGTGGAGAAGGGGTCTACCGGAACGGCCGCACTGCTGTGGATGTTGTGCAAAATGATGGTGGTATCCGGCCGTAGGTATGCAAGCCAATCTTCGTTGGCACCAACCCAGACCTATATATAAGATGGTGGGCAGCGGAGAAATTACGGGATGGAAATGGAATAACTAAGTAGTACATGATCAAACTCCATTACTGACCTGCTCATCGGACAAAATCCGACTACCTCTCAACGTCGGCAACTCTAGCGGAGTCAACGTGCAACCATGGCCAGGGAGCGGTGGACTGTTCGAAGGATTGTCCCATAGAAGAACCTTCTCCTCGAGGACGCATGGAAGACCAACAAGCATGGCCTTTTCCCAAGCCCGTTTAAGCAGCATCTTGAAAAAGTTGGTGCAGGAAGCACCGAGTCTTGTGGCGGTGAGGACGTCGGAGCGGCGTGCGATTTCTCCCAGAGGATCGTCGTCCAAGGTCTCCCAGCCCCGACGAGGAGGAGAACCGCCTGGCGAATCCATGGGTGCAGCGACAAACTGCCTTCTCTTCGGGGGGAGGGGAACTGGCGAGGAGGAGATAAGAGCGTAGTAACCGCAGGGCCTCTCCCTTCCAACTGTAGATCGCTCCTCAGCGAAGGGGTGAGGCTATTATTTACTACTAGTACTAGCATTATGGAACGTTATGGGATTGCATTCTACTATAAATAATAGCACTAGTAAGAAATTTTTGGCACTAGGTAGTAGTTTTTGGCGTGGATTAAGAAATTTTGGGTATGTTTTTGCCCTTTTTCGTACACGCCAACTAGTGTCAAAAAACGTCTTACATTATGTGACGGAGGAGTACGTACTCGTACTGTAGCAGTACTAGTACTACTTTTCTCAACTAGTAGTGCGATGTACGGTACTTCTAGTCTAGTCTAGTATAGTGAACCAGTTTTGAACTCTTGAATCTCAGGGCCAAGGAGCTACAGTTGGAAGTGGAGGGTACTACTGTTCTCTAGAACCATCGCTGTACTATCAATGCAGGGGAAGTACACCTGCGTAGTGGCCTAGTGGGTACTCTCGGTGCTCTATTCAGCCGCTCCTCTCACGTAGCTGGCCTACTCAGCCGCTCCTCTCACGCACACACTAGCAGCCTGTTTATCAGCGACGGTTACTGGGGGGGCAGAACATTTGAGTTATTTGATACAGCGAGACTAGGCTTTTCGCTTCCATTTGTGGAGGTGTAATGGATCTCGTCGAACTTTGTTAGTAGTTCCTTCTTTATGAATGAGATGAAGCAAAGCTTTTGCCTCCGTTTCAAAAAACACGTCAAGAGGAATTTCTTTTATAGTAGAGCCGATAATGGAGTGAAGTCCATGCGTGCAACGCCACAAGCTACAGAGTAGTAGTAGAACACTTTACATACAGAGCCATATTGCACAGTTCCCAATGCCCCGCCAGGCTTTTCTGGCTCCTCAGGCTTAATTGGGAGGCACTAGTTTAAATATGCTACTAGCTGGAAGCTGCAAGCGAGGTGCGGCTAGGGCGAGCACGCGAGCCACGGGATGCTGGGAAGGAAAACCCGTTCACGTGGCTAGGTTGTCCAGTGCACCCAGATTGTGGGGCCGCACGCCCGTTTGACTTCAAAACTCAAACTACCTGTGTAAAATATTGGCTCGCAGCGAAGTGTAGTAGTACTATTAAAAAAAAGGCCGCCGTGCGTTCGGCCGGGATCGAACCACAAAACGAGGTATACACTCCCGCGACCACTAGTAGTACTCGTTGGAGTACAACGCAACCTAGAATCGCCTTTTGTCGCTAGTAGTACGTACATTGTTCCTTACAAGAAACCCCTAAGAGCATGGTTAATAGTATAGCCAGCTGCTGGCTATAAGCCAGTGCCATGTCATCTACAACCCATCTTATAGCCAACATGTACAATAATAGATCAAAAGAGTGTACTACTTTTTTATTATGTGGCCCACTTCTCATTCTCACAAAGTGCCTAGGAGCACGTGCTAGAGCTGGCTCTTCACGAAGAGCCCGCTTACCTTCTCTCTCCTCTTCTCTTTCCTCCAACTAAGCAGAAATATACTAGTTTATTTCTTATAGCCCGCTGACTCAGCTCTATTGTACTTGCTCTAATAATGCAAGAAACCACTAAAATGCCAAGAAACTACTACCACTTGCATACGTGGCAGACTTAAGATAAGACTACCTTATCAACCATTGTACATGCTCTTACCAACAAAAATCCTCGAGTGACCTCCTACCTCCGGCCCGTCTACCTAGTCATCCTCGGCCATGGGACGCAGCTACCGCCGCCGGCAGAAGGCGAGGTCAAAACCGCCGGCGGTGCGGAGCCCATGTTGCGGCAGCCCGGATGCCAGCTCCGTCCGGCGCTCGCGGCCGCTAGCTAGACAAGATAGCTCCTTCCAGCTGCTTGTCTGCAAGGTTTGCTAGCTAGATTGGCACGGCAGCGCGGTGGCTTGCTCGCGCGCGCCGCGCTAAGGCCAGCCATCTGGCTCGAGCGAAGGCCAGCGCGGCGGCTTGCTCGCTCGTGAGTCACGCTCGGGCCAGCCTGCCAACCCGTGCGGAGGCCAGCGCGGCGTCCGGCCCGTCCGGCGGAGCGGCGGCCAACTCGCTCATCACCGGCGCCACCGACGAACACGCATCAGTACTGTTTGAAGTAATGTTCAGGAAAAATAATGATTTGAGGGGGAATAACAGGATAGAAGGTCAGATGTGGGTCCCTCGTGTCAACGGTCAAACAAAATGTGTTGGTTTAAGCTGCCTCTCAGCACGGACGTGTGGGTCAACCCTGTCATAAATGGGTTTAAACGAACCTAATCGGTAGGAGTACTAGGTAGTTTTTGGCGTGGATTAAGAAATTTTGGGTATGTTTTTGCTATTTTTAGTAAAATAGATTCTTCCTAGGGCTGGTTGAAAGTGGTAGTTGTTTGTTAAATACTCTACATATTGTAAGTAGGAGTGAAAGTTAAGCTTTGGAAGCCAATAAGCAAGGCTAGTTACATAGTGCATATGTGTACATGATTGAAAGTAAATATCAACCATGAGTGACTAATATCTTGATGGAAAACTCGAAACTATGGAATACTAGGAAAAAAATGCATGGTTGGAAATACTAGCAATGTTCATGTCCGTTGCAACGAATCATAATTAGAATAATACTTATTCACAAAGTTGGTACAAAACACTCTAATTTTGATATACATATGTCACTAGAGATATATTATGTTTCAATTAGAATATATTCCTTGGGCTGTTTTGGTGAGGTCAGGGAGGGATGTGGTTGGTTTTAAGATACTAATTATGGGTTTTTCTGCAAATTGGTAGATAAGTGGGATGTTGGTGAGAAAAGGCAACAACTTACCTCACAATCGTTAGATGTAGATCTAATGGTCAGAAACGACGGATGGCAGACACACCAGCATCACCAACTTAGTCTTGTGTAGGAGTACTAGCAAGATCCATGCATTGCACGGAACATCAAGATGCATTTTTTTTATAAAACACTTGTTGTGATTGACCCTTGCGGGAGTAATCCCATGTGTAAAAACTAATGATATCTCGAGAAATATGAGATAAGGTGAAGAGGAGTGGAGTGTGGTGGTGGTTGGTGGTCGGACTGAGCGGAGGCATGGGGATTGACGACGCCGGCAACGGCCACCAGGCCAGTTTGTTCCAGAGGCTTCCTTTCTTAATTGCTCAACAATGAGGTTTGTTGGAGATAAGGATGAACGAGGGAAGGCCTTGTCTGCAAATGTGGAGAGGGGTGCGGGTATCTTTTAGTTTAATTTCCATCCGTCAGATATAGATCGGACGGTCTATATTACAAGATGGCACACGTACCATCATCACCAACTCAGTTTTTTATAAGAGAAGAAATATAAGTATGGAGATACAAACATATTATCGATACTTGCTTCCGTAAACTAGCATCTACATTCTATTCAACGCCTCGACATGTGGGGCCTTAGCACAATGACTTCTCGACTGTGTAAAACAAAGATTTTCCCGTCGCCGACAAGGAGGGGGTGACGGCGGCGCGCTTTTTGGCTTGCTCTAGTCCTAGTAGTCATACTAGGTGGTCTAATCACGTGTAGATTTATTCTTTTTCACGTCTCGTGTTCGCTGTACTGCCATGACTGTTGATGAATAGACGGTAAGTTATTCACGGGGAAACCCTTGTTGAGCGTGTTTGCGAGAGAGAGAGAGAGACAGTGTGCGTGTGTGATATGTTAGAGACTGAGGCAATGATAACAGATTCTTTGTGTCTATGTGTGTGGAGGATAGACAGAGAGATGTACATGGGGCTTTGTGTTGTGTAACATGGAGACACATATACATAATTAGAGAGGGAGTGTGTGAGATACACATGCGGACATGAGGAGAGATGAGGATCCAGATAAATGGGTGTTTGTGCGTGTCTGTGTGTGTTTGTGCACGCGTTTGTGTGTGAGAGGGAGAGAGTGTATGTGGAGTAGAGAGACCACTGATGATGTAAGCCTTGTATAAGGGAAGGGGGAATGGTGTGACATGTGTAGTAGCGAGATAGCATGGGTGCGGGCGGGGGGAGTAGACTATTTGGAAGAGACATCGAGTGTGTGTGTGTGGGAGAGGGGTGTGAGAGCGAGAGAAAGAGAGAGCTAGCGACGGAGAGAGAGAGAGAGGAAGAGAGGGGGCGAGAGGGGTCGTTTGTGTCCATAAATGGCGTATAGATAGGGAGACAATGTTGATGTTGTCCGAAATTGGCCTATGAACGGAGACGCAAGGGAAGCGAGTCATCGTGTGTGTGATAGGGACTTCATGAGAGATCTAGAATAGATGATGTAGAGAACAATGTGCGAAATCGAGAACGATTATACATTAGGGAGCTATGCAAAGAGTCACGACATATATGTATACAGGGAAGGAGCTGGGGCGGGTCCGCATGTGGGAGAGATAGAAAGAGGAGAGTGGTGCACAAGGAGACAAAGTGTGCTTGTTTGCAGTGGGGGTGGTGTGTGAGGTGAGTGCGCGAGAACCACATAACTAGGGAGATAGACATTTGGGGGCGACGTTTTGTGTGTATGGGAAATATACACTCTACATAGTGCGTGTGCTTGGGTAAGAGAGATAGCGGGAGACCTAGAGAGTGAGGGAAGAGATGTGTGCATGCCCGAGAGACAAAGTGATAGAGACCTATGTTGGGGTCCGGACTTTACAAGAGAGAGGGGTGTTAATGTGCTCGTGTGTTGGTGTTTGGGGGAGAGAAC
>NC_057802.1:248047891-248050147 GCF_018294505.1 Triticum aestivum | reverse complement strand
AAGCCGCCGAATCTAGTCCTCCGCCGTAGCGGTGGACCTCACACCCCGCTGGATCTACCTTCCGCACCTTGGAACCCCCAACTGCCAACTCACCACTTCACCGGAGCCACTTCATCGATGGGCTTGTCCACCGCTCTAGATCTCCTTGACCGCCATCATGGTCCACCGCACCGGATCTGCTTAACCGGCGCCCTCATCCACCACAGCGTAGGCCCTTCACTGACTCCCTCGTCCGCCCCTTCGCTGGCCCTTCATACAAGCCCTCGTCCGCCGCAACAGATCCGCCTCACCGAAAGCACTGTACAACGCGCCCGCCGAAGCCTTCGTCCACTGCACCAGACCCGCTCCACGGACGCCATATTCAACTCCACCGGCCCTGCTTTACCGACGCCGCAGCCTCATCAGGTTATTTCGATTTGTACTCCTTCGGTTTTTCTCTTTATCGTGCAACTGTTCACTTACCACAGATGAGCTTTCTTGTATGTCGACAGGCGCCGCAACCGTAGCACCGGAGCCGCTTCAGCGACGGCGACAGCCGGCCCAAACTCGACCGCAACACGAGCACCATCGACGATCCTTAGCTATCAAGTATGACAACGATACCCATACGCCGCCGAGAATCAGGTACTAGTATCCAACGGCCGGCGCCTACGTTCACTTTCCTAGCATAAGCACCGCACCTTTGAATTTCTTCAGGGCATCATTCAGTTTTTCATGAGACGCGTTATTCTGCTTGCACCTGTAGGGCCATACTTCTGGCAGTGAACATGTTACATGTGCTAAATACATACCAGTGCACATATAGTTAATATGCTTTAGTTTTGTTCTGATGCCACCTGTTGGTTCCATCAGACTGCTTAATGTTCTCTATGCTTAATTACACATCAGCAAACTAGCATGTGGTTCCGCAGCGTTTTGTTCGTTTTACCCTACATTTTCTGATGCTAGCTATTACATCACTGCTCCGAGCCTCTATTCATTACTTGTTTGTGTGTTCTTGATCTTCCCAAGTTGCATGACTAATTTGATGCTTCTATTAATTATGGAGCTGCCAACCCCATCAAGCAAAATATTTGTTCTTTTGGGACTGGCACCTCGAACAAGCATAAAAATAGAGGGAAGCAGATATATTGTCGTGTATGCACACACCCTTCTTTCATTAGTTTAGATGAACCATTGATGATCAATTCGGACCAGTGCATGCAATTAAAATTAATTTTACCTAAATAGATGGTGCAGAATAAACTACAACAACTAGATTTGCAACCACGGATGCTGACGATATCTTCAAAGAACATTGCAACAGCAGCTAGGCTTCACAGCAACATATGGTAAGCCAGTGTGTTTTAGTACATGTGAAATGTAATGCGAGTGGGCTGCTTTCTTGGCTTGTGCCCTCAACGTGTAATCCTACCAAATTACAAATAGTTCAGTTGTCTGCTTTGCTGTATTGCTTGATTCGAATGCTTATTTGTTGTTACGCTATACCTGAGTTGGCCAATATGTCAGCAGTGCCTGTTGTACTATCGTAAAGAAATGCATGCCTATTTCATTTGAGTCCTTAACTTTTCCTCTCAACTTCATGACAAGACTGTCTTCGTAGTTTATATGAGGCCACACTGTTAAGTGCTTTCTCAGATTATTTCAACTGCTTAGATGCCTTGGCAACTTAAATATAGCGGTTGTACACTCCCTTTCAACTAGGGATGTCAACTGGGTCCCGTTTAATCCCGATTAAAGTCCACTAGTGGTATGGTAGTTCAAAAGAGTTTTTGTTTTTTGAGGAAAATGAACTAGGGAGGTAGCAAAAACTAACTAGATGGGACTGGTGAAGGAAATATGCCCTAGAGGCAATAATAAAGTATTATATATTTCCTTATATCATGATAAATGTTTATTATTCATGCTAGAATTGTATTAACCGGAAACATAATACATGTGTGAATACATAGACAAACAAAGTGTCACTAGTATGCCTCTACTTGACTAGTTCGTTAATCAAAGATGGTTATGTTTCCTAGCCATAGACATGAGTTGTCATTTGATTAACGGGATCACCTCATTAGGAGAATGACGTGATTGACATGACCCATTACATTAGCTTAGCACCCGATCGTTTAGTATGTTGCTATTGCTTTCTTCATGACTTATACATGTTCCTATGACTATGAGATTATGCAACTCCCGTTTACCGGAGGAACACTTTGTGTGCTACCAAACGTCACAACGTAACTGGGTGATTATAAAGGTGCTCTA
>NC_057802.1:248046389-248047311 GCF_018294505.1 Triticum aestivum | reverse complement strand
GGGGTTGACTTCAGATAAAGAGTGAGGTGTCTATATTTGAGGGACTTTAGCGTAATTGAGATATTGTGCACTCATGGTTGATCAATTTGTTTCACAGTTTGTACTATGAGATAACGATACTTTTGAACATGCGTGATATACCTTGATGTACCAGAATTACAAACCTAAGATTGGAATTTTGGAATTCGACTCCATCATTAGCTTTTGTAATTCATTTAAACGGAGGTACATTTTTTAAGCCGGGATTTTGTGATTTCAAATTCATATATCAAACCTAGAGATATACACATACGGGCATGTTCAAACTTTATAATCATCCACTTTATTCATACACATACACATTTTTGCTTTTGTCATCATATTTAGGATAAACACATTTGGAATTTCATTTGAATTGGATCGTATGATGGTATTTGCTTGTAGTAGCTCAATGATCCATATTTGAATTGAATGGACAATCTAAGTTTCGAGTTGGAGACATTGATTTTCAAAACTTGCACATTTTTTTGCATGCAAAACAAACAAATTGTCGGCCATGATATCATAGTCGGCCGTACGAGAGCATAATACTTATAATTTTAGGCGCCAAAAGCTTTCAAACTTCCCGCTCACATCGAAATATCACGCGCCGAAAGTTTAGCCCTGCGATATTCCTGTTTTACCCCTGCCACATGAACGGAAAAGGGCTGCTTTGGTAACTCCATTGTTTTCCCCTCTTTGCCCCCAACATTCTTCCCCAGAGCCCCTCCCCTTCCCCTCCCTGACCCCCAACCACGGCAAGCCGCCGAATCTAGTCCTCCGCCGTAGCGGTGGACCTCACACCCCGCTGGATCTACCTTCCGCACCTTGGAACCCCCAACTGCCAACTCACCACTTCACCGGAGCCACTTCATCGATGGGCTTGTCCACCGCTCTAGATCTC
>NC_057802.1:248044991-248045994 GCF_018294505.1 Triticum aestivum | reverse complement strand
GAACGAGTAAAGAGACTTGCCGGTAACGAGATTGAACTAGGTATCGAGATACCGACGATCGAATCTCGGGCAAGTAACATACCGATGACAAAGGGAACAACGTATGTTGTTATGCGGTCTGACCGATAAAGATCTTCGTAGAATATGTGGGAGCCAATATGGGCATCCAGGTCCCGCTATTGGTTATTGACCGGAGAGGTGTCTCGGTCATGTCTACATAGTTCTCGAACCCAAAGGGTCCGCACGCTTAAAGTTACGATGACAGTTTTATTATGAGTTTATATGTTTTGATGTACCGAAGGTTGTTCGGAGTCCCGGATGTGATCACGGACATGACGAGGAGTCTCGAAATGGTTGAGACGTAAAGATTGATATATTGGACGACTATATTCGGACACCGGAAGTGTTCCGGAGAAGTTTCGGATTAAACCGGAGTGCCGGAGGGTTACCGGAACCCCCCGGGGAAGTATTGGGCCTTAGTGGGCCTTGAGGGGAGAGAGAGGGCAGCAGCCAGAAGGTGGTGCGCCCCCTCCCAGAGGAGTCCTAGTTGGACTAGGAGAGGGGGGCGCACTCCCCTTTCCCTCTCCCTCTCCCTCTCTTTCCTTCCCCCCTACTTTTCCTAGTAGGACTAGGAAAGGGGAGTCCTACTCCTACTAGGAGGAGGACTCCCCCCCTCTCCTTGGCGCGCCCCATAGGCAGCCGGCCTCCCCCTTGCTCCTTTATATACGGGGGCAGGGGGGCACCCAAGAACACACTTGATATACGATATTTTAGCCGTGTGCGGTGCCCCCCTCCACCAGATTACACCTCGATAATACCGTCGCGAAGCTTAGGCGAAGCCCTGCGTCGGTGGAACATCATCATCGTCACCACGCCGTCGTGCTGACGAAACTCTCCCTCAACACTCGGCTGGATCGGAGTTCGAGGGACGTCATCGAGCTGAACGTGTGTAGAACTTCGGAGGTGCCGTGCGTTCGGTACTTGATCGGTCGGATCGTGAAGA
>NC_057802.1:247947033-248037569 GCF_018294505.1 Triticum aestivum | reverse complement strand
GTAGAAATCAAAAAGGAGCATCAAGTGTTGATGGTCAGTAAAACCACTAGTTTCAAGAAAAAGGGCAAAGGGAAGAAGAAAGGGAACTTCAAGAAGAATAGCAAGCAAGTTGCTGTTCAGGAGAAGAAATCCAAGTCTGGACCTAAGCCTGAAACTGAGTGCTTCTACTGTAAGCAGACTGGTCACTGGAAGCGGAACTGCCCCAAGTATTTGGCGGATAAGAAGGATGGCAAGGTTAACAAAGGTATATGTGATATACATGTTATTGATGTGTACCTTACTAATACTCGCAGTAGCACCTGGGTATTTGATACTGGTTCTGTTGCTAATATTTGCAACTCGAAACAGGGGCTACGGATTAAGCGAAGTTTGGCTAAGGACGAGGTGACGATGCGCGTGGGAAATGGTTCCAAAGTCGATGTGATCGCCGTCGGCACGCTACCTCTACATCTACCTTCGGGATTAGTTTTAGACCTAAATAATTGTTATTTGGTGCCAGCGTTAAGCATGAACATTATATCTGGATCTTGTTTAATGCGAGACGGTTATTCATTTAAATCAGAGAATAATGGTTGTTCTATTTATATGAATAATATCTTTTATGGTCATGCACTCTTGAAGAGTGGTCTATTTTTAATGAATCTCGATAGTAGTGATACACATATTCATAATGTTGAAGCCAAAAGATGCAAAGTTAATAATGACAGTGCAACTTATTTGTGGCACTGCCGTTTGGGTCATATCGGAGTAAAGCGCATGAAGAAACTCCATACTGATGGAATTTTGGAATCACTTGATTTTGAATCGCTTGGTACTTGCGAACCGTGCCTTATGGGCAAGATGACAAAAACACCGTTCTCCGGAACTATGGAGAGAGCAACAGATTTGTTGGAAATCATACATACAGATGTATGTGGCCCGATGAATATTGAAGCTCGTGGCGGATATCGTTATTTTCTCACCTTCACAGATGATTTGAGCAGATATGGGTATATCTACTTAATGAAACATAAGTCTGAAACATTTGAAAAGTTCAAAGAATTTCAGAGTGAAGTTGAAAATCATCGTAACAAGAAAATAAAATTTCTACGATCTGATTGTGGAGGGGAATATTTGAGTTACGAGTTTGGTCTACATTTGAAACAATGCGGAATAGTTTCGCAACTCACGCCACCGGGAACACCACAGCGTAATGGTGTGTCTGAACGTCGTAATCGTACTTTATTAGATATGGTGCGAACTATGATGTCTCTTACTAATTTACCGCTATCATTTTGGGGTTATGCTTTAGAGACAGCTGCATTCACTCTAAATAGGACACCATCGAAATCCATTGAGACGACGCCTTTTGAACTATGGTTTGGCAAGAAACCAAAGTTGTCGTATCTTAAAGTTTGGGGTTGCGATGCTTATGTGAAGAAACTTCAACCTGATAAGCTCGAACCTAAATCGGAGAAATGTGTCTTCATAGGATACCCAAAGGAGACCGTTGGGTACACCTTCTATCACAGATCCGAAGGCAAGATATTTGTTGCTAGAAATGGATCCTTTCTAGAGAAGGAGTTTCTCTCGAAAGATGTGAGTGGGAGGAAAGTAGAACTTGATGAGGTAACCGTACCTGCTCCCTTATTGGAAAGTAGATCATCGCAGAGATCAGTTTCTGCGACACCTACACCTAATAGTGAGGAAGTTAATGATAATGATCATGAAACTTCAGATCAAGTTATTACTGAACTTCGTAGGTCAACTAGATCAAGATCCGCACCAGATTGGTACGGTAATCCTGTTCTGGAGGTCATGTTATTAGACCATGGCGAACCTACGAACTATGAAGAAGCGATGGTGAGCCCAGATTCCGCAAAATGGCTTGAAGCCATGAAATCCGAGATAGGATCCATATGAGA
This sequence comes from Triticum aestivum, assembly GCF_018294505.1. Taxonomy (NCBI): domain Eukaryota; kingdom Viridiplantae; phylum Streptophyta; class Magnoliopsida; order Poales; family Poaceae; genus Triticum; species Triticum aestivum. The sequence goes on along the minus strand of NC_057802.1, from coordinate 248,035,665 downwards.
ACAAAGTATGGACTTTGGTTGACTTGCCCGATGGTCGGCAAGCCATTGAAAATAAATGGATCTTCAAAAAGAAGACTGACGCTGATGGTAATGTTACTATCTATAAAGCTCGACTTGTTGCGAAAGGTTTTCGACAAGTTCAAGGAATTGACTACGATGAGACCTTCTCACCCGTAGCGATGCTTAAGTCTGTCCGAATCATGTTAGCAATTGCCGCATTTTATGATTATGAAATTTGGCAAATGGATGTCAAAACTGCGTTCCTGAATGGATTTCTGGAAGAAGAGTTGTATATGATACAACCGGAAGGTTTTGTCGATCCAAAGGGAGCTAACAAAGTGTGCAAGCTCCAGCGATCCATTTATGGACTGGTGCAAGCCTCTCGGAGTTGGAATAAACGCTTTGATAGTGTGATCAAAGCATTTGGTTTTATACAGACTTTTGGGGAAGCCTGTATTTACAAGAAAGTGAGTGGGAGCTCGATAGCATTTCTGATATTATATGGATGACATATTACTGATTGGAAATGATATTGAATTTCTGGATAGCATAAAGGGATACTTGAATAAGAGTTTTTCAATGAAAGACCTCGGTAAAGCTGCATATATATTAGGCATTAAGATCTATAGAGATAGATCAAGGCGCTTAATTGGACTTTCACAAAGCACATACCTTGACAAAGTTTTGAAGAAGTTCAAAATGGATCAAGCAAAGAAAGGGTTCTTGCCTGTACTACAAGGTGTGAGATTGAGTAAGACTCAATGCCCGACCACTGCAGAAGATAGAGAGAAGATGAAAGATGTTCCCTATGCTTCAGCCATAGGCTCTATCATGTATGCAATGCTGTGTACCAGACCTGATGTGTCCCTGGCTATAAGTTTAGCAGGGAGGTACCAAAGTAATCCAGGAGTGGATCACTGGACAGCGGTCAAGAACATCCTGAAATACCTGAAAAGGACTAAGGATATGTTTCTCGTATATGGAGGTGACAAAGAGCTCATCGTAAATGGTTAGGTTGATGCAAGCTTTGACACTGATCCGGACGATTCGAACTCGCAAACCGGATACGTATTTACATTGAACGGTGGAGCTGTCAGTTGGTGCAGTTCCAAGCAAAGTGTCGTGGCGGGATCTACGTGTGAAGCGGAATACATAGCTGCTTCGGAAGCAGCGAATGAAGGAGTCTGGATGAAGGAGTTCATAACCGATCTAGGTGTCATACCTAGTACATCGGGACCAATGAAAATCTTTTGTGATAATACTGGTGCAATTGCCTTAGCAAAGGAATCCAGATTTCACAAGAGAACCAAGCACATCAGAAGACGCTTCAATTCCATCTGGGATTTAGTCCAGGTGGGAGACATAGAAATTTGCAAGATACATACGGACCTGAATGTAGCAGATCCGTTGACTAAGCCTCTTCCACGAGCAAAACATGATCAGCACCAAGACTCCATGGGTGTAAGAATCATTACTATGTAATCTAGAGTATTGACTCTAGTGCAAGTGGGAGACTGAAGGAAATATGCCCTAGAGGCAATAATAAAGTATTATATATTTCCTTATATCATGATAAATGTTTATTATTCATGCTAGAATTGTATTAACCGGAAACATAATACATGTGTGAATACATAGACAAACAAAGTGTCACTAGTATGCCTCTACTTGACTAGTTCGTTAATCAAAGATGGTTATGTTTCCTAGCCATAGACATGAGTTGTCATTTGATTAACGGGATCACCTCATTAGGAGAATGACGTGATTGACATGACCCATTACATTAGCTTAGCACCCGATCGTTTAGTATGTTGCTATTGCTTTCTTCATGACTTATACATGTTCCTATGACTATGAGATTATGCAACTCCCGTTTACCGGAGGAACACTTTGTGTGCTACCAAACGTCACAACGTAACTGGGTGATTATAAAGGTGCTCTACAGGTGTCTCCAAAGGTAATTGTTGGGTTGGCGTATTTCGAGAATAGGATTTGTCACTCCGATTGTCGGAGAGGTATCTCAAGGCCCACTCGGTAATGCACATCACTATAAGCCTTGCAAGCATTGTGACTAATGAGTTAGTTGCGGGATGATGTATTACGGAACGAGTAAAGAGACTTGCCGGTAACGAGATTGAACTAGGTATCGAGATACCGACGATCGAATCTCGGGCAAGTAACATACCGATGACAAAGGGAACAACGTATGTTGTTATGCGGTCTGACCGATAAAGATCTTCGTAGAATATGTGGGAGCCAATATGGGCATCCAGGTCCCGCTATTGGTTATTGACCGGAGAGGTGTCTCGGTCATGTCTACATAGTTCTCGAACCCAAAGGGTCCGCACGCTTAAAGTTACGATGACAGTTTTATTATGAGTTTATATGTTTTGATGTACCGAAGGTTGTTCGGAGTCCCGGATGTGATCACGGACATGACGAGGAGTCTTGAAATGGTCGAGATGTAAAGATTGATATATTGGACGACTATATTCGGACACCGGAAGTGTTCCGGAGAAGTTTCGGATTAAACCGGAGTGCCGGAGGGTTACCGGAACCCCCCGGGGAAGTATTGGGCCTTAGTGGGCCTTGAGGGGAGAGAGAGGGCAGCAGCCAGGAGGTGGTGCGCCCCCTCCCAGAGGAGTCCTAGTTGGACTAGGAGAGGGGGGCGCAGCCCCCTTTCCCTCTCCCTCTCCCTCTCTTTCCTTCCCCCTACTTTTCCTAGTAGGACTAGGAAAGGGGAGTCCTACTCCTACTAGGAGGAGGACTCCCCCCCTCTCCTTGGCGCGCCCCATAGGCAGCCGGCCTCCCCCTTGCTCCTTTATATACGGGGGCAGGGGGGCACCCAAGAACACACTTGATATACGATATTTTAGCCGTGTGCGGTGCCCCCCTCCACCAGATTACACCTCGATAATACCGTCGCGAAGCTTAGGCGAAGCCCTGCGTCGGTGGAACATCATCATCGTCACCACGCCGTCGTGCTGACGAAACTCTCCCTCAACACTCGGCTGGATCGGAGTTCGAGGGACGTCATCGAGCTGAACGTGTGTAGAACTTCGGAGGTGCCGTGCGTTCGGTACTTGATCGGTCGGATCGTGAAGACGTTCGACTACATCAACCGCGTTGTGATAACGCTTCCGCTGTCGGTCTACGAGGGTACGTGGACAACACTCTCCCCTCTCGTTGCTATGCATCACCATGATCTTGCGTGTGCGTAGGAAATTTTTTGAAATTACTACGTTCCCCAACAACTGGCGGATGTCGTTTATTTGCCACTTACATCCCTAGTTTCATCTTACCATTTTAATTTCTTTTCGGCTGATGCTGCTTCGAACCATTTAAATATAGTTTGCCATGCTCGGCAATAATTCGTCCGTCGTTTACCATGTAAGCTTACTGCCTGGATCATACGATAACTATCTCTTACTGATGTCCAGCAGAAACCTTTCAGGATGCCGTTCACACTAGGACACAATGTACAACCCCAGAATCTATTTGTGGAAGCAGTGCGCCATCCATGTTACCAGATGGTAGCAGTTCAGAGGCAACACCGCCGGAGAGCAGTCTGACCACAGATATTATAGTGCTTGAGGCTCTACTAGAGGCAGAAAGAGATGGTGTGGCTGCCATGAATGAGGTAATCTTTATCTTGAGGCTGGAAATTACAGAATTAGCGGCACGCATTATGCAAGCAACCCAAGAATTGGAGGAAGTAAGAATGTTGCATTTGAAGACGGAGGAGGTCCTGCTGTTTCTGCTATCTGAAGCCCAAGGTAATCCCGGTTCTTCTTTAGATACCAGTTGAAATTGTCATTAGATTATTGTACTTGCATGTTGTGTCATGTCTCTGAATGGATTATGTTGCAAGACCCCCTATGTTGTCCATGTGTTGTAATGATCCGAATTTTTTAGGCGAGGTAATCCTCAGTACTTGTACGATTGACATAAGGTGAACTTTTTTTCGTGTGAGCATATTGTATTGGATGAAATAACTGTTTGACTCAGAGTGTATCCAACCTACTGAATTCGAAGATCACGGCATTTCTAAATCATAATCATATATAAAGGTGGAATAAATCTTTGTTGTGGTTTTGAAGAAATAAATAACAAAACGTATAATTATCTGTGGATATTCGTAATCGAATACAAATTGGAGTTGAATTTAGTTTGCCAGGTCCCAGGGCAAACGTGAATGCTAATTCTCCCAAGTTTTGAACGAAGCGGCTAAACACCCACTATAATTTGTGGGCTGCCCGAAGCAAGTGTTTGCGAGATGGAAATTACTGTCTACCCCTAACACTTGACATCCTTATCGACCGGATTTACACTGCTGTCGATAGGGGTAGACTAGTAACTTCAATCAGACATGACACGACGGCCTCTGAGCCCATTCAGACACGGTGGGCGCCAAACATGGGCAGCAAAACACATTTGATTCAAGCTCGTCCGAAAGACATGTGTCTCTTCCTCCATTTCCCCATTCATACACGGTGGGCGGCAAAACAAACTCTCCTCGTCCGAAATCGATGTAGGCTAATATTTTAAATAGGGGCAGATGTGTAACTTCCATCAGACGTGACACAACCGCCCTACCTGTCAGCCCCGTTCATACACCGTGGGCGCCAACCGTGGGCGGCAAAACACCCTCTCCTCGCCAGAAATAGTTACCGGCAAATATTTGGGAGATGCGAGATTACCGTCCTATCCCGAACCGATGCGATGTCCAAAATTCTAAACGGGGATAAGTTCGTAACTTCCCCCCATTTCAGAGAAGCGCGTCCCAAAGTTTGAGATCCCCCCTCCCCTCCATTTCCCCATTCATACACCGTCGGCGGCACGACAACCTCCGCACTGTGGCCAGCCTCCTCCGTCCGCCACCCCATCCTCCACCTTGCCGGAGCCACTACCCCTACCCCGTCGTCCACTGCAAGAGATGGACGTCTCTCATCCATGCCGCTGGACCAGGATCCTTTCATCGCCTCCTCTCGCTTCATCGGTGCCGTCGTCCACCTTGCCGTTGCCGCTCCTACGACCGCCTCGTCCACGGCAACAAGATATATCCCCGACCTGGCCGTCTGCCATCTAAAGTCTTCTTCCCCGCCGCCGACAGCCATCACACCCGCAGCACCCTCAACGTATCAGCATAGGCCTACACGGCGTCGCAAGAGAGGTGGTACTCTTCCATAAGTGCTTAAGTTATTGATCTCACCCGGAAAATAGATCGTAATTTGTTTACTGTACTTTTTCTTGTCCATACCAAATCGTAGTGGCTAGTTGAAAGCAAACATTGGTTGCGAAGTAGCTTTGTCCGGTTTGCACCTTCAGATCCGCCATGGCACGGGCACTATACTCGTAAAGCTTATGGTTTCCCCCCTTTATATTCACTACCATCATCGTAGGTGCTTCGTGTAGTGCTAGCACTGCTCCTCAAGACCTCAACCCAAAGCTTACGTGTTGAAATACGAATCTGATATGATGCTCATATCACTAAAACAGAGAACGTTTAATTGGTCACCTAATGTTCCTATATTCGTTTCGAAAAGCATGTGCGCCACCCACTGGTCCAGCTAGTTCCACTTTCCTAATTTTTCTCTTGATGCTTAGGGTTTTCCCCTTTTATCTACTCTACTATGATCTGCGTAGGTGCTTTCTATCATACTAGCATTACTCCACCCTTCAAGCTAAACAACACAACACTCAAAATTCGAAAGCTTAGTTGTTCAAATATGATTGTGATATGATACTGATATTAGTTAACCGACACATTTAATTGGTTAGCTAAAGGTCCCACTTGAGTTTCCAAATGCATGTCGCGACATATAGAGAGACAACATAATTGCATTTCTTTGTCACTTGTTGACCGTACTTTCTTGTCCATACCAAATCTTAGTTGTTATTTCAAAGCAAACATCGGTTGCTAACTACCCTTTGCGCGGTTTGCAGCTTCAGATCTGCCATCCCACTGCCACGGTCAACACTGTACTCATCATGCTTATGTTTTCCCCATTTTATGATGACCACAATCAGCCTACGTGGTTCGTGTCGTAATAGCACTGCTCCACCCATCAAGCTAAACAAGCTTAGTTGTACAAATTCATATCTGATATTAGTAAAACTGAGAGATGTTTAATTGGTTAGCTAAATGTTCCTACTTTAGTTTTGAAATGCATGTGAGCCACATATGGAGGGACCGGAAAGAATAGTATTTCTCTGTGCGCTCTAGTTCATCATGGGTGGCCAACCGACACTGTATTGAAATACTTGTAATATCTTCAATCTGCTAGCTCTTCTGCTCTTCTTTAAGATGATACTCTTCTCTTGCGGCCGACTGGTCAGGTCGAGCTGTTCTCCCTTAGTATATTTTGAATCTGTCAGGTCAGGTCGACTTGTTCTTCTTTACTATATGTTGAAGCTATCATCTGCGAAGTGTCATCACTTCTGGAGCTCTCATATTTTGAGTAGTAGGCCACATTATATTAATGCACACAACAAATTACAGCATGCATGGCATCTTTTAAAAGAATTGCAGAGATAGCACAAAGGGGTTTACAGGGAGGCAGTATTGGATTAGAATCACTTCTGCATTACAAAGAAAATCTCACTTGTTTTTATGTTTTCATGCATGTCAGATATTGAACATTATCAAAATGAATATGAGAATGGGCGCACGAGAGGAATATTGCGGAACGATCCACTGGCTAACAAACTTGGCATGGTGGAGGATGGCCTATCTTATTCACCCATCAAGGTGCTTGCTCTAACTTTGCAAAGTTGTATTGGTCGCACATATTTTGCATCTGACCTCTTGCATTACTTCTACTTTGTTACACCATCTACTTAGTTTAAGCATCATATATGAGCATATGCCATACCTATCCATTTTTTGTACCTATTCCATGTGTCGTCACACTATGTTTTTCCAGTCAAATGTTGTTCTTTCGTAATAGATGTCCAAAAGGAAGAGGGTGAGTGCAGATCCTCAAGGAGTACAAACTAGGTATTTGGAAAAGGTAGTGATACCTGTTAAATCAGATAGATCAGCAGCCACAGAAAACACAGGCCCAACTATACCACACTTTACCCCTACTCCAGTGGCCAAACCCCTATTAAAACTGCTGGGAGCCCAGCGTCAGGTACTGTCTATGATATCAATTCAAAATTTGAACTCCTAAATTTCTGCTTGTGCCTTACCTTCTCTCTTGTATGAAAACTAATTTCAGATGAATCTCCTTGCTCAAAGGATCATACGATCTCAAAACAATAATGGGCTCTGCATTGCTCTTGTCAGTACCTCTCTCCCTTTTGCCTTGTAACGCTGTACTTAATTAATTGCTATTTGATTATGTATTATCAGTCTGCACCTGAGCTTCATTATCCTCTGTTTCTTCCAATATTATTTGATCTATATTTACTCTTTGCAAAATGTAGAATAATGGCAACGCTTATAAAGAATTTTCTTTGGGGAATTTATTGAATTATCCTTCCATCAACATGGAGAAGGGCTTTTTCGAGCCCGTGTTAACATGTAATGTAAATTCATCCTTCTCAAGCCTTCAAACTTTGTTCTAGTATAGATTTGGATAGGCATCATTTCCTCCACTGATGTTTGCTTTGCTGTTTACATCTGATTGGATGTTTGCAACAACTACCAGTTTCAAATTGTAGTTGTAAAAACATGTTCCTTATGCAGAACAGATCCATTTATTTGCTTATATAATTGTGAAACCTATTACGTGTCTCCTTGTTTCTCTTTCAGACTCGTATCTCTTACGCCAAGCAGAACTTTAGGGAAGATTGTGAGCCAAACCATCTTGAGGACAGCGAGATGACCCCAAGGTCCTGTCTTGATGTAGACAGTGAGTTGAAGCTACTCACCAGCAGGTGTGAGACAACCTCTGTGCAGTTGCTGCCTCAATCAGTTCGACTTCTTCAGTCTCAACTTAAAGCGGAAAGGCTTGCTTCAGCTCAGCTCTGACTTGAAGTCAAAGATGCAATGAAGATGTCAGAGGACTGTCGTGCGCACCATCATGCCTTAAATCTAGTGTTGATGCATCTATCGTTGACACAACTGAGGTCTACTCAGCTTCTTCAGCTGTTTGGGGGGCCCGACGTGGCCAGGCCTAGTGCCTTCTGAAGTGCTCTCAATTTTGTATATTCTTTTGTCGGCGCGTTTATTTGCACTGGTGGCGAACTTTGATGCCCAGTGGATGTAATATATGTGATAGCCGTGATAGCCTAGCGTAAGTTGCTTGCTTATTTATTTCCTTGTTGTCTTGTTTATTTGTTTGCTTGTAGTCATTGCAGTTCTTTTTCCGCGGTTTGCTAGTGGCTGCAATAACCTATTTTTTAAAACTAGGCCACAATAACCATGGGCTAATATTTACTGTAGTGACACTGGGCCTCCTACGGGCTGTAGAAACAGTGGGCCTTCTACGGGCCGTAGAAACAGTGGGCCTTCTACGGGCCGTAGAAACAGTGGGCCTTCTACGGGCCGTAGAAACAATGGGCCTTCTACGAGCCGTATCATCAATGGGCCTTATACGGGCAGTATGATCGATTGGCCAAACATGGGCCAATAACATGCCGCATTATGGCCGTAAACGGGCCAGAGTTGGAATCGTCCGTTCATGGGACGACCATAACGGGCCATCGTTAATAGGCCGTATTTGATGACGCTATGAAAACGGCCCAACGTATTAACGGACCACAAACGGGCCGACTGTAACCACGGGCTGAATTTGGCCCATAAGCAGAAAATGATAGTAACGGGCCGTAAGTAAACGAATGCTGGAAATGAGCCCAAAAATAAATGGGCTCTGAGAAGGCCAAAAGATAACATGGACTGGAAACGGCCCAACGGAATAACGGGCCGTTAATGGGTATAAAGTGATACACTATTCATTACGGGCCAGTTTCACCATGGGCGGTTAATGGGTGTAAAGTGATACACTGTTCATTACGGGCCAGTTTCACCACGGGCCGTTAATAGGCCAAGAGTTACATAGGGCCTCATATGGGCCGAAAGACGTCATGGGCCATACATGGGCCAGAAGTGAAAATGGGCTGGAATCATATTGGGTGGCCCAGATGACGCTACTGGGCCTAATTCGGATAGGGCGTAACGGGCCTTGGGTTAGTGGGCTGTAAATGGGCTATATGCGAACAGGCCGTTAACAAGCTTTACATGGGCTGGCCTCCCACCTTTTGACCAAGTCAAACGGGCCGGCCTTTTCACAGGAATGGGCCTCTATTGGGCCGTGCCATGTGTCGACGTATCATAGGCGCCTTCTGTCCAATGAGTGGATGACATCTATCCCAATGATGAGCCGACACGTGTTTCCTCCAACCAATGATGATTTTACACGTGGAAAATCCCCATTGGTCGGGGCTCTTAACGGGTTATCGGATCCAAAACCCGACCCGATAGCTTAACGACGTTCCGTTATGGTGGATGCCACGTGTTGGTCACCCTTGACGAAAGCACTTCTATGATGCAGGATTTATCATCATGGAAGTGGACACTTCCGTGATGATAATTTTGGTAATGTCATGGAACACTTCTACGATAGCACAGGTATGACTATCTTGATTCTGTCATAAAATCGTCATGGATGTACATGCATGACAGAAAATGCGACCTACTATGACAAACACGTATCATCACGGAAGTGTATTATTTTTGTAGTGAGATCTCATCTAGAGGGGCCGGCCCCCTTCCCCCTATAAATAGAGGGGAGGAGGGAGGGCAGCATCACCTCATCCAAGGCGCAACCCTCCTCCTCTCCAACACCCCCTCCTCCTCCGTTGAGCTTGGCGAAGCCCTGCCGGAGAACTGCAAGCTCCACCACCACGCCGTCGTGCTGCCGGAGTTCTTCCCCAACTTCTCTTTCCCCCTTGCTGGATCAAGAAGGAGGAGACGTCCCCATGCTGCACGTGTGTTGAATGCGGAGGCGCCGTTGTTTGGCGCTTAGATCGGAATCAACCGCGATCTGAATCGCTGCGAGTACGACTCCCTCATCCGCGTTCTTGTAACGCTTCCGCGTTGCGATCTTCAAGGGTATGAAGATGCACTCCCCTCTCTCTCGTTGCTAGTCTCGCCATAGATTGATCTTGGTGATGCGTAGATTTTTTTTGATTTCTGCAACAATCCCCAACAGTGGCATCATGAGCTAGGTCGATGCGTAGTTTCTATGCATGAGTAGAACACAAGTTGTTGTGGGCGTCGATTTTGTCAATTTACTTGCCGTTACTAGTCTTATCTTGATTCGGTGGCATCGTGGGATGAAGCGGCCCGGACCGACCTTACACGTACGCTTACGTGAGACAGGTTCCACCGACTGACATGCACTAGTTGCATAAGGTGGCTAGCGGGTGTCTGTCTCTCCCACTTTAGTCAGATTGGATTCGATGAAAAGGGTCCTTATGAAGGGTAAATAGAAACCTATAGCAGCCACGTAAAAACTTACAACAACAATTACATGACGTCTAACTTGTTCTTGCAGCATATGCCGTGTGATGTGATATGGCCAAAAGGATGTGATGAATGATATATGTGATGTATGAGATTTATTATGTTCTTGTAATAGGAATCACGACTTGCATGTCGATGAGTATGACAACCGGCAGGAGCCATAGGAGTTGTCTTAATTTATTGTATGACCTGCGTGTCAATGAAAACGCCATGTAATTACTTTACTTTATTGCGAACCATTAGCCATAGTAGTAGAAGTAACAGTTGGCGAGACAACTTCATGAAGACACGATGATGGAGATCATGGTGTCATGCCGGTGACGATGATGATCATGGCGCCCCGAAGATGGAGATCAAAAGGAGCAAAATGATATTGGCCATATCATGTCACTATTTGATTGCATGTGATGTTTATCATGTTTTTACATCTTATTTGCTTAGAATGACGGTAGCTTAAATAAGATGATCCCTTGCTAAAATTTCAAGAAAGTGTTCCCCCTAACTGTGCACCGTTGCGAAGGTTCGTTGTTTCGAAGCACCACGTGATGATCGGGTGTGATAGATTCTAACGTTTGAATACAACGGGTGTAAGCCAGATTTACACATGCAAAACACTTAGGTTGACTTGACGAGCCTAGCATGTATAGACATGGCCTCGGAACACGAGAGACCGAAAGGTCGAACATGAGTCGTATAGTAGATACGATCAACATGAAGATGTTCACCGTTGATGACTAGTCCGTGTCACGTGATGACCGGACACGACCTAGTCGATTAGGATCATGTATCACTTAGATGACTAGAGGGATGTCTATCTGAGTGGGAGTTCATTAAATAATTTGATTAGATGAACTTAAATGTCATGAACTTAGTCTAAATATCTTTACAATATGTCTTGTAGATCAAATGGCCCACGCTAATGTTGCCCTCAACTTCAACACGTTCCTAGAGATAGCCAAGCTGAAAGACGATGGTAGCAACTATACGGACTGGGTCCGTAACTTCAGGATCATCCTCATAGCTGCCAAGAAAGCATATGTCCTTGATGCACCGCTAGGTGAAGCACCTGTTTTCCCAGCAACTCAAGACGTTATGAACGTCTGGCAGTCGTGTAGTGATGATTACTCCCTAGTTCACTGCGGCATGCTTTACAGCTTAGAATCGGGGCTCCAAAAGTGTTTTGAGCAGCACAGAGCATATGAGATGTTCCAAGAGCTGAAAATGGTTTTCCAAGCTCATGCCCGAGTCGAGATATATGAAGTCTCCGACAAGTTCTACAGTTGTAAGATGGAGGAGAATAGTTCTGTCAGCGAGCACATACTCAAAATGTCTGGGTTGCACAACCGCTTGTCTCAGCTGGGACTTAATCTCCCGGATGACGCGGTCATTGACAGAATCCTTCAGTCGCTTCCACCTAGCTACAAGAGCTTTGTGATGAATTTCAATATGCATGGGATGGAGAAAACCATTCCTGAGGTATATTCAATGCTGAAATCAGTGGAGGTGGAGATCAAAAAGGAACATCAAGTGTTGATGGTCAATAAAACCACTAGTTCAAGAAAGGCAAGGGTAAGAAGAACTTCAAGAAGGACGGCAAGGGAGTTGCCGCGCCCGGTAAGCCAGTTGCCGGGAAGAAGCCAAAGCATGGACCCAAGCCTGAGACTGACTGCTTTTATTGCAAGGGAAACGGCCACTGGAAGCGGAACTGCCCCAAGTACTTAGCGGATAAGAAGGCCGGCAATACCAAAGGTATATATGATATACATGTTATTGATGTGTACCTTACCAGCACTCGTAGTAGCTCCTGGGTATTTGATACTGGTGCGGTTGCTCATATTTGTAACTCAAAACAGGAGCTGCGGAATAAGCGGAGACTGGCGAAGGACGAGGTGACGATGCGCGTCGGGAATGGTTCCAAGGCTGATGTGATCGCCGTTGGCACGCTACCTCTACATTTACCTATGGGATTAGTTTTAAACCTCAATAATTGTTATTTAGTGCCAGCTTTGAGCATGAACATTGTATCTAGATCTCGCTTAATGCGAGATGGCTACTCATTTAAATATGAGAATAATGGTTGTTCTATTTATATGAGAGATATGTTTTATGGTCATGCCCCGCTGGTCAATGGTTTATTCTTGTTGAATCTCGAACGTGATGTTACACATATTCATAGTGTGAATGCCAAAAGATGTAAGGTTGATAATGATAGTCCCTCATACTTGTGGCACTACCGCCTTGGTCACATTGGTGTCAAACCCATGAAGAAACTCCATGCAGATGGACTTTTGGAGTCTCTTGATTATGAATCATTTGACACGTGCGAACCATGCCTCATGGGCAAAATGACCAAGACTCCGTTCTCCGGAACAATGGATCGAGCAACCAACTTATTGGAAATCATACATACTGATGTGTGCGGTCCAATGAGCGTTGAGGCTCGCGGTGGTTATGGTTATGTTCTCACCCTCACTGATGACTTCAGTAGATATGGGTATGTCTACTTAATGAAACACAAGTCTGAGACCTTTGAAAAGTTCAAGGAATTTTAGAGTGAGGTTGAAAATCAACGTGACAGGAAAATAGAATTCTTGCGATCAGATCGTGGGGGAGAATATTTGAGTCACGACTTTGGCACACACTTAAGGAAATGTGAATTGTTTCACAACTCACGCCGCCTGGAACACCTCAGCGTAATGGTGTGTCCGAACGTCGTAATCGCACTCTATTAGATATGGTGCGATCTATGATGTCTCTTACCGATCTACCGCTATCATTTCGGGGTTATGCTTTAGAGACTGCCACATTCACTTTAAATAGGGCTCCGTCGAAATCCGTTGAGACGACACCGTATGAATTATGGTTTGGAAAGAAACCTAAGCTGTCATTTCTAAAAGTTTGGGGATGCGATGCTTATGTCAAGAAATTTCAACCTGAAAAGCTCGAACCCAAGTCAGAAAAATGCGTCTTCTTAGGATACCCTAAGGAAACTATTGGGTATACCTTCTAACTCAGATCCGAAGGCAAGGTCTTTGTTGCCAAGAATGGATCCTTTCTGGAGAAAGAGTTTCTCTCGAAAGAAGTAAGTGGGAGGAAAGTAGAACTTGATGAGGTATTGCCTCTTGAACCGGAGAGTAGCGCAGCTCAAGAAGATGTTTCTGTGGTGCCTGCACCGACTAGAGAGGAAGCTAATGATGATGATCATGAAACTTCGGATCAAGTTGCTACTGAACTTCGTAGGTCCACAAGGACACGTTCCACACCAGAGTGGTACGGCAAACCTGTCCTGGAAATCATGTTGTTAGACAATGGTGAACCTTCGAACTATGAAGAAGCGATGGCGGGCCCGGATTCCAACAAATGGCTTGAAGCCATGAAATCTGAGATAGGATCCATGTATGAAAACGAAGTATGGACTTTGACAGACTTGCCCGATGATCGGCAAGCCATAGAGAATAAATGGATCTTTAAGAAGAAGACAGACGCGGATGGTAATGTGACCATCTATAAGGCTCGGCTTGTCGCTAAGGGTTATCGACAAGTTCAAGGGGTTGACTACGATGAGACCTTCTCACTGGTAGCGAAGCTGAAGTCCGTCCGATTCATGTTATCAATTGGCGCATTCTATGATTATGAGATATGGCAAATGGACGTCAAAACGGCATTCCTTAATGGTTTCCTTAAGGTAGAATTGTATATGATGCAGCCGGAAGGTTTTGTCGATCCTAAGAATGCTGACAAGGTATGCAAGCTCCAGCGCTCAATCTATGGGCTCGTGCAAGCATCTCGGAGTTGGAACATTCACTTTGATGAGATGATCAAAGCGTTTGGGTTTACACATACTTATGGAGAAGCTTGTGTTTACAAGAAAGTGAGTGGGAGCTCTGTAGCATTTCTCATATTATATGTGGATGACATACTATTGATGGGAAATGATATAGAATTCTTGGAAAGCATAAAGGCCTACTTGAATAAGTGTTTTTCAATGAAGGACCTTGGAGAAGCTGCTTACATATTAGGCATCAAGATCCATAGAGATAGATCGAGACACCTCATTGGTCTTTCGCAAAGCACATACCTTGACAAGATATTGAAGAAGTTCAATATGGATCAGTCCAAGAAGGGGTTCTTGCCTGTATTGCAAGGTGTGAGATTGAGCATGGCTCAATGCCCGACCAAGGCAGAAGATAGAGAAAAGATGAGTGTCATCCCCTATGCCTCGGCCATAGGGTCTATTATGTATGCCATGCTGTGTACCAGACCTGATGTGAACCTTGCCATAAGTTTGGTAGGAAGGTACCAAAGTAATCCCGGCATGGAACACTGGACAACGGTCAAGAATATCCTGAAGTACCTGAAAAGGACTAAGGATATGTTTCTCGTTTATGGAGGTGACGAAGAGCTCGTCGTAAAGGGTTACGTCTATGCTAGCTTCAACACAGATCTGGATGACTCCAAGTCGCAAACTGGATATGTGTATATTTTGAATGGTGGGGCAGTCAGCTGGTGCAGTTTCAAGCAAAGCGTCGTGGCGGGATCTACATGTGAAGCGGAGTACATAGCAGCCTCGGAGGCAGCACAGGAAGCATTCTGGATGAAGGAGTTCATCACCGACCTAGGAGTTATTCCCAATGCGTCGGGCCCAATGACACTCTTCTGTGACAACACTGGAGCTATTGCCCTTGCCAAGGAGCCCAGGTTTCACAGGAAGACCAGGCATATCAAGCGTCGCTTCAACTCCATTCGTGAATATATTCAAGATGGAGACAAAGATATTTGTAAAGTGCATACATATCTGAATGTCGCAGATCCGTTGACTAAACCACTTCCACGTGCAAAACATGATCAACACCAGAACTCTATGGGTGTTCGATTCATCACAGTGTAACTAGATTATTGACTCTAGTGCAAGTGGGAGACTGTTGGAAATATGCCCTAGAGGCAATAATAAAGTGGTTATTATTATATTTCCTTGTTCATGATAATTGTCTATTGTTCATGCTATAATTGTGTTATCCGGAAATCGTAATACATGTGTGAATACATAGACCACAACATGTCCCTAGTGAGCCTCTAGTTGACTAGCTCGTTGATCAATAGATGGTTACGGTTTCCTGACCATGGACATTGGATGTCGTTGATAACGGGATCACATCATTAGGAGAATGATGTGATGGACAAGACCCAATCCTAAGCATAGCACAAGATCGTGTAGTTCGTCTGCTAAAGCTTTTCTAATGTCAAGTATCTTTTCCTTAGACCATGAGATTGTGCAACTCCCGGATACTGTAGGAATGCTTTGGGTGTGCCAAACGTCACAACGTAACTGGGTGGCTATAAAGGTGCACTACGGGTATCTCCGAAAGTGTCTGTTGGGTTGGCGTGAATCGAGACTGGGATTTGTCACTCCGTGTGACGGAGAGGTATCTCTGGGCCCACTCGGTAGGACATCATCATAATGAGCTCAATGTGACCAAGGAGTTGATCATGGGATGATGTGTTACGAACGAGTAAAGAGACTTGCCGGTAACGAGATTGAACAAGGTATAGGGATACCGACGATCGAATCTCGGGCAAGTATCATACCGGTAGACAAAGGGAATTGTGTACGGGATTGATTGAATCCCCGACATCGTGGTTCATCCGATGAGATCATCGTGGAACATGTGGGAGCCAACATGGATATCCAGATCCCGTTGTTGGTTATTGGCCGGAGAGATGTCCCGGTCATGTCTACATGATTCTCGAACCCGTAGGGTCTACACACTTAAGGTTCGGTGACCCTAGAGTTGTTATGGGAATTAGTATGCAGTTACCGAATGTTGTTCAGAGTCCCGGATGAGATCCCGGACGTCACGAGGAGTTCCGGAATGGTCCGGAGGTGAAGATTTATATATGGGAAGTCATCATACGGTCACCGGAAGTATTCTGGGGTTTGCCGGTATTGTACCGGGACCACCGAAGGGGTTCCGGGGGTCCACCGGGAGGGTCCACCTGCCCCGGAGGGCCCTATGGGCTGTATGTGGAAGGGAACCAGCCCCTAAGTGGGCCAGGCGCCATCCCCCCTAGGGCCCATGCGCCTAGGGTTGGGGGGGGAACCCTAAGGGGGGCGCCCCCCCTTGGCTTGGGGGGCAAGCCCCCTCCCCTTGGCCGCCGCCCTCTCTAGATCTCATCTAGAGGGGCCGGCCCCCTTCCCCGTTCGCCCTATAAATAAAGGGGAGGAGGGAGGGTAGCAACACCTCATCCAAGGCGCAGCCCTACCCCTCTCCAACACCCCCTCCTCCTCCGTTGAGCTTGGCAAAGCCCTGCCGGAGAACTGCAAGCTCCACCTCGACGCCGTCGTGCTGCCGGAGTTCTTCCTCAACTTCTCCTTCCCCCTTGCTAGATCAAGAAGGAGGAGACGTCCCCGTGTTGCACGTGTGTCAAACGCGGAGGCGCCGTTGTTCGGCGCTTAGATTGGAATCAGCCGCGATCTGAATCGCTGCGAGTACGACTCCCTCATCTGCGTTCTTGTAACGCTTCTGCGTCGCGATCTTCAAGGGTATGAAGATGCACTCCCCTCTCTCTCGTTGCTAGTCTCTCCATAGATTGATCTTGGTGATGCGTAGTTTTTTTTGATTTCTGCAACGATCCCCAACACGAAGACGTTCGACTACATCAACCGCGTTAAACTAACGCTTCCGCTTTCGGTCTTCGAGGGTACATAGACACACTCTCCCCCTCTCGTTGCTATGCATCTCCTAGATAGATCTTGCGTGATCGTAGGAATTTTTTTGAAATTGCATGCTACGTTCCCCAACATTTCCATCATCATGCCTATCATAAGGGGTGATAGGGGAATGTTTCATGCCATAGATGTATATGATGCGAGGGCAACCAAAGGCATTATATGCAAGGTCAATAAACAGTAGCACTTTTGGAGTAAAATCATGCAAAGGTTAGGTAGTGGTGCTAAAATACTTGATAATATGTGTTGACGTTCAAGAATCAACTTTGCACCAGGGGGCATCCTTAGTAGTGTGGTAAAAAATTAGCGAGGGCATGAATGATGACCTTATGTCGAAGGTCGTCGTACAATCAACAAAGTGACACAGTGGTGTTTTTTAAATAGGTTCACTCGTCTCATGGGATTGCGAACTACATCCTATGGGAGGGTCGTCGAGAGTAGTGCCTAGGGCACAGGGCACTTGGAGTGAGGCCATTTCCGGAGTCCCACGACTCCTGACTAGTCTGAGGCTTACTGGGTGTACTTCTTCTTGATGTCTTGTTCTTGTTGATGCTCTTTAGGCCTTGAGGATGGTTAATGAAACGGCCCGGGCAGGCGGCGCGGAGTTCGGAGCGGGAGCAGGGGAGCTCGAGGAGGTGGCGCGGGAGCTCTGGGATGCGGCGACATGCTCTGGATGATGTTGGGGTAAACTACAATGGAAAATTTCAAGTCGACGGCGGCGCCTCCCCGAGCTCCACAAATGTGAGGTAGTGGTGCACTTGACAAAGGTGAGGTAGTGGTGCTAAAATACTTGAAAATGTGCGTTGACGTTCAAGAATCAACTTTGCACTAGGGGGTATCCTTAGTAGTGTATTCAGAAATTAGCAAGGGCGTGAACGATGACCTTATGTTGAAGGTTGTCGTACACTCGACAAAGAGACACAATGGTGTCTTTTAAATAGGTTCGATCACCTCATGGGAGTGCGAACTATGTCCTATGGGAGGGTCGTCGAAAGTAGTGCTCAGGGCACAGGGCACTTGGAGTGAGGCTGTTTTCAGAGTCCCATGACTCTCGACTTCTCCGAGCCTTACTAGGTCCCTCAGAGTCCAAGCTCTCGGTCTTCACTTGCTCATTTAAAGGGGTTTGGTAGGGGAGATTGACCCTCCACTTGAATTTATTCAAGAGAGAGTGACTGAGTTACATGCACATGGGGGGGGGGGGGCTTATATAGCCTAAGGGGTCCTTGAAAAATGACCCAAAGCTACCCTTGAAGTAAGGAGGTGGGAGGGAAGGATTAGATAATTTTCTGTCATTTGGCTCGTGTCCTCCTTGTTGGGCTAGGAGGTGGGTTGTCATTTGGCAGAATCCCTACACTATGAGGAGACTTTCTTGCTTGGGATTGAGCTTTTTTTTGAAACTATGGGATTGAGCTTCTTAGTTCTCTTGCATTCTCCTTTGACTTATTCCTTTATGCGATCTTCCTCCTTTGACTTATTGACCATAAAGTCTTGTTTTGACTTTTGTTAACGTGTGTAGTCTGATTGGGCCCATGGGAGGGTGGCTTGAACTATTGTTGATTGCCTTGACTTGTGCTGACTGCCTGGGTGGCGATCCTTGTAGGATAGGGGATGTGACCTCAAGTAGGGTTAAAATTCACTACCACAACACAAGTCCCGAACACCCTTGAGCTAGAGTCATCAAAGTCTTCTTAGTGACTCCGGGTCAATAAAATTGGCCTTGGTGTACTTCTTGATGCATTGTTCTTGCCGATGCCCTTTAAGCTTTGAGGTTGCTTAATGAAAAGGCCCGTGCAGGTGGCGCGGAGTTTGGGGCGGGAGTAGGGGAGCTCAAGGAGGTGGCGCAGGAGCTCTCGGATGCGGCTGGGGTAAACTGCAGCGACAAATTTCAAGTCGACGACAGTTGTAGGGGCGACATGAATCTCGGATAGCACACCAACCGTTAAATCATTACTGTATGGGCTAGGGTTGCCTCCTCGATGTCGACTTTTATAGTCGGGGGAAGGCGAATCGGGTGCAGCGCACCGGCCGTTTGGCCATTACTCTGTGCCGAGTGTCTCCTCACTTTTACTCGGCCGGCTTAGGTTAGACTAAATATAAGAGAGCGGGGCTGAGTTTTAGAGAGCAAATGCTATTTTTTTAGGAAAAAGTGGTATAAGAGACCTGCTAGGTAAGTGTGATAGTATTTCCTAAAATAAAATTTTGCTTTTCAAATATACTCATATATTTGAAAAGAAAAAGGGGATCTGCTAAAGATGCCCTAATTAAGCTTGGCACTAGTCTCCTGATGTCTGTCTGGATTGCAATGCACTTTTCTGTCCACAACTTGACACGCATTCCCTTTCTCAAGATTGCCTTGCATGGTCTCTTCTCACGATAATTTTTGTTCAGTGGGGTGTTTGAAACAGCGTGGTGGGCTTGGCTGAACTCGACCACACCCACACTGGCAAAATGTTCCTAAAAATGTTGTGGGAGGTTTCAGACATTGTCAGCCAGACAATCTAACATTGGTCCTTTCGAATTCTAAAGCGCTCGCTCGATCTATCGACCGGCGACTGCAACAGTAGTGAGACTCGTTGAAACTTGCGAAAAGATCGAGAGCCGCAGGAAAAAGGAAGACCGGAGAAAGCTAAAGCTGCTGATCGGATCTCACTCCATGAATAGATGCATATGCCCGTCCATTTCACTTGTCATCGACATCGAGTAACGATGTGTAATCCCTTTGTTGACGAGATGGTTCACCAAAAGCGCCAAACTGTTTTCTTCCTCGATCCAACAGCGCACGAACCAGGGTTTCCGTCCATCATTTGGTCTCTTTGGAGCCGGGCAAAGCTTAGCTAGCACACTGATGACCGCAGTCGATCGTATATCATACCAAGGCTACCAACTCCTCTA
The DNA here is from genome assembly GCF_018294505.1 of Triticum aestivum. NCBI lineage: Eukaryota > Viridiplantae > Streptophyta > Magnoliopsida > Poales > Poaceae > Triticum > Triticum aestivum. The sequence continues at coordinate 248,015,572 of NC_057802.1, read as the reverse complement.
CACAGGGATTGGAAAAGAGGAGGTCAATTTTGAAGCCAAAGGTAGGGACTCCTAGGCAACTTCTGATAATGTTTCATGATAATTGTTTACCCCTTCAAAAGAACAAGCGTCTGCAAGTTGCATCATTCAATTCAAGAATACATTGGTGAATCAAAATTTCAAAGCAGACGAGATTCGAATGACCACTGAAGATATAATATATTGACATGTTAGATATTTTTTCATTAATTACTACCTCTGCCTCAAAAACATCTTATATATTTTTATTAAAAAGGACAAACAACACCCGGTTTTAAATTAATAAAGCCAAAATCTACCCAAAGTCTATCAAAATCTTATGAACGGGATGTACAAAATAAGGGGTGCCCAACACAATCACGGGGTATAACTTGCAACTCAAGCATGAGCACAGATGAACTAACAACAAAAACTAGGAGATTAGGTGCTCCTGTGGAATGCGTGGATTTGCTTGATCTTCATATGGATGTTCGACGCCTCCTCACTGTCCTACCTCTTCTCTAAAGGACTCCACTACTGAAAAAATAAAGATCATTTAAAAATATAGCTAGCAGGGTCACATGGAATAATCCCCTCAATAGCTAATTTATAGTGCGATGTCCAAAGCGTCCAACCTAAGGCATAGACACGCCAGTCTATGGGATTGGCTATTCACAGCCCTTAGAAGCGCAAGCATTTCTATCATGGAGTTTTGTTTCCACACAGGGCCAAAGCACTCATGCACACAGCTTCATAGGAACTTAGCAAAGGCGCATCTGAAAAGGATATGGTTAGCATCATCCGGCTCACCACAGAGGGCGCAACAACCGTTACCAGGGCCCATGTCGTTTTTTAAGTTGGTAGCTGATGGTAGACGATCCAATGTCGCCTGCCAGAGGAAAATACAAACTCTAGATGGAACTCCCATGGCCCAAAGCGCTTTCGCGTACTGGATTTTGGTCCCGTGCACCAGTTTAGCATATAGGGATTTAATTGAAAATTTGCCCGAAGTTTCCGTCACCCAAGAGTTTGATAAGGAAATGTATTGCAGTTTGTTGGGCAGCAAATCTCTGAGGATGTTTATCTTTGTAGCTCCTGATAAAAATACCTCACTGACCAGGACATGCGGCGACGTCGCAATGGTGTACAGGTTAGGGAAGGTGGCATAGAACGGTCAAAATTTCAACCAAAAGAATTCAAGCCCGACGACTAAAATTTTGTGTCAGACCCGTTTCCAGTGTCAATTTCGCCCCTAAGAGGAATATTTCCTTGCATTTCTACATCCTAGACTAGATTTGAGACCCCTTTATGTTTGATGAAAAAAGAAGGAAGAGGAATGGAAATATTTAGCCTTGAGGATTCTGGACTAGTGTCCATCATCTCCCTGGGCTAGTTTTTTTAACATCTCTCTGGGCTAGTATCCAAATCCATTTAGCTATGAGTGCCAGGTTCATTTTCCGAGTATTACAAATATCTAGACCTCCCTGGTTCTTGGGACGGCACAGATCAGCCCACCTAATCATATGATATTTCTATTTTTTTGCATCGACCTCCCAAAAGAATCTGGCGCGCACTTTGTCGAATTTCCCATGGACCCCTTCTCCTAAAAGAAAGAGGCCCGTCACAAAGGTAGGAATAGCCAAACTGCACACATTAGTTAAAGTAAGCCTAGCGGCCGAGGACATCAATTAATCGCAACATGTAACCACCTCCTGGACCGTGGGATACCAGTCCGATTCTACCAGGACTATGTCAGCAAAGGGAAGCCCTAGTAGCACATAGGGAGTTCTTTGCATTTAAGCAGATTAGTAATGTGGAAACCCTCGTCGGCATCCAAGCTAGTTGTAAATACTTTGCTTTTGGCAAAATTAATTTTCATGCCTGACATAGCCTCGAAGCAAATTAAGATAATTTTGGTTGTTGCCAAACTATGAGGGTCGGGTTGGAACATGAGCACAGTGTCGACTACGTATTGCCGGTGCGAAATCCTTCCCGTGATAAGGTGCAGGACGGCGCCTTTGAGGTGGCCTGACGCACTTGCTTTATCAAGGATAGCCGAAAGGGAGTTAGCTACAATGTCAAAGAGGAGAGGAGATATGGGTTCGCCCTAACGCAGCCCCCGTCTATTATGAAAATATCTTCCTAGTTCACTGTCAATCGTGATGCCAGTTTGTCCTTCCACGACGAGTTGCAGGATCCTATGAATGGAGCCCGGTGTAAAACCCTTGCATACAAGAACTTCCTTGAGGAACGATCAGCCGACTCGGTCATAAGCCTTCTCGAAGTCTAACTTGAGAATAACCACATGCAGTTTCTTTTTCTTGAGCTCAAGGATGATTTCGTTAAGGCACACATTACTAAAGGAATGCATAGCACTGGCGGCCGGGAAAAAACGAACAGTGGCGTGCAAGACTCTCAGGAGCACCCGCCATTGACCTTACACCATTGCGAAGATGCCATCAGTGGCGGGCACCCGCTCGCCAGTGGTAGCCCATGAGCAGTGGCGGGCAGTAGTTCCTATCCGTCATAGGAATTTCATGCAGCAATGGCGGGCCTTTTGTACCGCCTGCCACAAAATTTTGTGCCCTCCACTGCTATTCTTCCACGCTGAATTGATGGTATTGCAGCATATTGCACCTGGATCATATCATCAGATTGCATTTGATACATAAATTCTGGTTTTAACATTGATCCACATACACGCACCACATTACAATGATGTCAGATTAATGAAAGGTAGTAGTCATAAAGCAAATATAACAAGTGCATTACAATAATAAACATATATATGTCGCTCATCACATAATTAATGGTTTGATGAGTTGTTTAGGAGTGAAATGAGAGTCGGGAGATGTTCAACACGTACATCGTTAGTAGAAGCCTCACATACCACACAAATTACTAGTGGATGGAATGAATGGGGACCAACGGGTCGCTTGCTCTAGAATAGGAGATTTAGCCTCTAGAAGAGCCCATTGAACTACCTCACCTGGCATGGGTACGGTGGTTGGGCTCAGATCCTCAACCTCTCATCCGGAGTCGCCTCCTAAGGATGCACACTGCGAGGTCATTGAACCGCCCCTCTGCTATCTTCTCCATCGCCGGGAGAGAACACTGGGCCATTGGAACACTTCTAACCCAATCTAACATTGCCTCCCTCAGGTGCTCTGCACGATACTTTCCCGCGTCCATAGATAGTGCTTCTCCATGTCCGCCGCAGAGACCCCCTCCGACAATTCTTCTCGCGGTCCCATCTGTTATTTTTAGCACACAATAACATTCAAAATATATACATATAGAAAAGATTACAAGGTAAATATATAAACATATGACACACGTACATATAAACTAGGGATCACAAAGGTAACAAGCATTGTGTCATGACATAATTTAATGTTTTTGACGTTTTTCTAGACTAGAAAGGAGCATATATATCCCATAACATCCATAGCCATTTTGATGTTTCATTCTCATCTCCTGCTCTTCTTGACTCCATGCCCCGCAGTAGAACATCCCCTCATCCCTTGCTACATGGCGATTGATGAAATTCCTGAGCACCCTCTGAAGGCGCTCTTGCTCTGTCCAAAAGTGAGCTAGCTTAACTTCCTTCTCATTCTCTTCGGACCATTTCTGAAACATTGAATCACTTTTGAATAGTGATCCTGCGTGCACATAGTCATCCATCAAGACTATGGCATAGTAGCTACGCATGTGCATGGTTTCGCCTTTCGGTTATTGCCGGCAACAGAAGCTAGTGGTAAATTTGTACTGCAAATACGACATGTTCTTATGGTCGGACTTATGATACATCAAAAGAGTAGCATTGAGAACTTTCTTTAGATCAGTCTACACTTCTTAGGGTCTCTCCTAGAATCAAAGAAATAAGCTCAACCATCCCAGGGCATTAGTGTGATGACGATCCAGTGTTCATTGTTGTGCAAAATATTTGAACAATGTAACATGCATGAATGAGATTGACATCAAAGTACTCAGGTGTATATGTGCAAGCATAAAGAAATGAACTTACGTTTATAAGTAAGGAACGATAAAGTTGTGCTTGTGCCGAGGACTATGAAGAACGATCTTGTGGATGTAAGTCACGATAAGATGCTGGCCTTTATCAGAATCCACATTGGCACAATGCATGACATACGGATCATGGAAGGCAACTTCTTCATTCCGGAGTAACGGATTTGCAACATGCCAGAGCGACCAAAACCTCATTAAAGACAGTCTGATTACGTCCACGCAGAAAATATTGTCGTTGACCACATTCTCAAACCCAAGATATATTTATCAGGAGGGCACTCGTCAACAAATCCAAGGCCGTCTATAACATTGGCAGTGTAGTACATCTCACCATTTCCTGACCTAGCTACTACGTCTTTGTGTAGAAGCTGAATTTTAATGCTTAGTGCACTCAACCTGTGTTGTGGTAACATCAGTTCACACGGCTTCAACATTTGCATAAGCGTGAACTGGTCAAAACATTCACCACATTTTCTCTTGGTGCCTTACTGGTGGTAGGTTCATTGGTTGATTTCTTCTTTTGCTTTCTGCCCTTTTTACGACGCTGGGCCGAGGAGTTCGTAGAAGATGGTTCCCCGAAATCCATTTGTTGTGTTTGCTAAAAATAAAATTAGTGTGACAATTATGAGTCATGAAGCATAAAAAATGAAAGAAAAATTTGACATGACCTTGGCTCTAAAGAGGGCATAACGAGTGCCAGAAATCGGCGAAACAGAAATGAATCGATGTTTCGCGAAAACATCGACACTCATGTCAATACCTGCAAATATAAGCCAACCATACTAGAATGGATACTAGGCAGCAATGAAAGAAAAAAAATTCGACATGACCTTTGCTAAAAAGAGGACATAATGAGTGCAAAAAATTCGGCGAAACGGAAATGAATCGACATTTCGCAAAACATTGGCGCTCATGTAAATACTTGCAAATATAAGCCAACCACACTAGAATGGGTCCTAGCGAAAAAATGAAAGAAAAAATGCGACATGGCCTTTTGCTAAAAAGAGGACATAACGAGTGCTAGAAATTCGGGAAAACACAAATGAATTGACGTTTCGCCAAAACATTGGCACTCATGTCAATACCTGCAAATATAAGCCAACCACACTAGAATGAATCTTAGGCAAAAAATGAAAGAAAAAATGCGACATGACCTTTGCTAAAAAGAGGACATAACTAATGCTAGAAATTTGGCGAACGGAAATAAATCAACATTTCGCCAGAACATTGGCACTCATGTCAATACCCGCTAATATAAGCCAACGATACTACAATGGACTTACACAAAATATTCCTAATCTACTTGTAGTTACCCTAAGCACAAATAACACTAAGACACGGTACTCAAATTTAATCCATGCTAAATATCTATTTACCCTAAACACAAATCTGACCATATCGGAGAGGTGGTGCGCTTGGCATTCGAAGGCGGCGCAAGGTCTCCGATGTTGGCAAAGGAGGGCACCACGACCACATGGGTAGCCATTGGGGAGGAGCTTGACGGTGGCGACGATAGCAAGATGCCTCCTGTGTTGGAGGAGGAGGCCATGCCCGCGGTGGCGAGGAGGCCATGATGGGGCGTCAGTGAGGGGCATGGCGGCGGCGATGAGGGGCTCGACGGCTAGGAGAGGCGGCAACGAGGGGCACGACAGCGAGGAGGAGCGCAGCGGAGAGTCAGGAGAGATTTGGGGGAGGAGTTGGGTGCGAGGCGGGGAAAATGGAAAATTTTGGTGGCAAATCGTTTTTTGGGGTAAAACTGAACCGCCGGTGCCTTGGGTCTACGAGTGACGAGCGCAAGATAATGCCCTCCACTCGTAAGGGGAGTAGCACTGGTGAGCACTACCAACTGTTGGAGATATGCCCTAGAGGCAATCATGTATGATGATATTTCCTATGTGTTTATGGATAAACATAGTCCTTGGACATTATCAATGATGTGTATCAACAAGTACGTGACTTGTTTGTGGGACTATGCATTGTATGATGACTGTCCTAAAAGGTCCCTAGTCGAAAGGGTTGTGTGGACGCGCTTCCGACTAGACTAGCATATGACACGGTGGATGGCGCAGTCTCACTAGTCATGGAGCATTGGATGCTAACCGGATAATATGGTATCAGAAGGATTTGGTCGGATTCGACGTAGTCAGATTTGAGTCAAGATAAGGTCCAAGCCGGACAGACCCACCTATGAGATGCAGCGATATGTCATATGTGACTCTCTAGTAGAACATACGTTCTATGTCCTAAGACCTGAGCTGGAGAACGTACTCTGGATGGTGACAGACCTGCTTTGGGCCGATCAAACGCTACTCCGTGACTGGGTAGTTACAAAGGTAGGTTTCGGGCTTGTCCAAACCCATGCCGCAAGACATGGTTGAGCAAGATGGGATTTGCCCCTCCGATCAGGAGGGATATACTCTGGGCCCCTCATGTGATCCGACCGAGATAAGCATGGCCATGCGACATGGATTATGAGATAATCCAGTTTGAGGTTGGCATCACTTGAATGAGAAAGAGGTCGGTCTAGCACAAGGATGACAGACTCGCCTTGAGCCCGACAACATATATCGCGTGGCAAAGGGAATAGAAGTGTGACACATTGTACAGGTTCGCCTAACCAGATTCATCGGACACTTGGAGTCAACACGCTTTGCTAGAGGCCGCTAACGACTAGACGAGCCGGATGTGATCTGACTCGTGACCAAGTGAACGAGAACCTAAGGGATCGCGTGCTTAAGGGAAGGAACCTATGAGGCTGGACACGATTCCATGAGTCGGATGTGATCCTACTCGGACTCGGATCCAGGCCGAACAGACTTTGGGCTTTAGGATCTGTGCGAGGCCCAAGTGTTGAGCCTGCAACGAATGCCTATATATAGTGGGGGTGCGGCACACTCATTTGGTTGATCGCTTCGGTGCTGTCACTAGGGTTTGTATGTGTTGCAAATAGCCACCTCCACTCGCCGCCGACTGTGTGATTGGACCTAGCAGTCCGCCACATGGTGTTCCCTCCTGTACGCGTGGATACCGTTATAGGCGTTGCACCTGCGCGCTCCGGCGAACTTGTACGTGGGATCTGACGACTGATAGTTCGAGGGAGATTGGACGAGGAGGAGATGACTCTGGACGCGCTACCCCAACTCTTCTTCTGTTGCATGGCACTCTGCGTCTAGTGGTAACAATATGTGATGCATCTCTCGTAGCATGATCTTGGTTGTTCTGCGCATAGGAAAATTTTAATTTGTAGTCGACGCACCCTACCGTAGAACCCAACACCAACAACCCGTCACTGCTAAGACTGTGTACTATCGATCTCCTCTGTGTCTATTGCTTACCACAATTTAGCTATGGTGGGCAAAAGCTTCACCCACCATTGTTGACTTAATAAGTAGTGGCGGGCACAACCACTACAAAAAAGACACATCTGTGATGAACGAATTTTTTTCTGTCATGGTTATGACACCTCTATAACGATAATTGTGACAAAAAGACGTATCATCATAGATTTGGTGGGCTCCTACTTCAAAAATTCATGACAGAAAATGGGCTTTTCGTCCTGGGCGGGACGGGGACGCACCCGCATGACATTCTTTGGGCTGTCCATGACATAAAAAATCATGGTAGAAGTGAGGGAGAGGAAATTTTCACGGACGGTTACGGTGGGTGGTCGGGGCCGAGCGATGCACTGTGGTTTGCGTGTTTTTCTCATATGTAGGCGCGTGTGTGTGAGGCGTTGGCTCTAATTGAACCCGAGGGAGAGGCGTTCGCTTACTAAACCCGAGCGATTGCACTAGCTACGTTACTGAACCGTAGCAATCGACCCCTTGGCTGTTAACTGAATCCGAGCGATTCCTTCGCTGCTGATTGAACCCGAGTGATTCCTTCGCTGCTGCTGCTAATTGAAGCCGAGCGATCAATTGCTGCTGCTGCTTATTGAAGCCGATTGAGCTCCCGTGTGAGACGCAGCCAGCCGGTGTGTTGGGTTGCCTCTCAATGGATAGTGATCATTGCTACCGCGTGCATGATACGTAGAACAAGTCGAGACGTGGTGCGTCGAGCCGGTTTGTTGGCTGTGGATGAACAGTTCTTGGTGGGGGTTGGATGAACAGTACCCCGTTGTATTAGGCGGTTGCCGCTGGATGAACAAGACCCCGAGGAGGCCTCCGCACCCCAGCCGGTTGGGGGTGGATGAACATGACCCCGTGGAGGCTGGATGAACAGTAGTCGGCGGAGGCTGGATGAACAGTACCCCCGTGGATGAACAGTAGCTGGTGGAGGCTAGAGGAAGTCGACTGTGGATGAACATTAGCTCATGGAGGCTGGAGCGAGGCAGTAGACGATGGATGAACATGACCCCGTTTCGACCGTATGCGCTCGAACAGAAGTCCATTTCCTTTGTTTTGCGGTGCGTTACACCCCTCCTGATCAACAGGACCCCGTTTTAACCATAGGCACTCGAACAGAAGTCCGTTTTGTCCGTTTCGTGGTACGCCAGACCCTTCCCGATGAACAGGATCCCATTTCGACCGTACGTGGTCGAACAGAAGGTCGTTTCCTCCGTTCTGCGGTACGCCAGACCTCATTTTGGCTGTTCCGTCCAAGCTGGTTGGCTCCCGACGAATAGACCGGATGGGTCCCACCTGTCAGGGATAATAAGGAGGCACTTCCTTGCGCGCGAAGATATAACTGGTGGGTCCCAGCTGTCAGGGGGAAGTATCATTTTTTTGCCCGTAATATGGACGCATTTCCTTGCATGCGAAGATGTAGTTGGTGGGTCTCAACTGTTAGGGGGGAAACATTTTTTTTGCAAAATAAAGAGGCCCTTCCGATGGGTCCCCGCTGTCAGGTGGAGGAATCATTATTTTGCGCGTAATAAGGAGGCACTTCCTTGCTGTAGCCGTGGACCCAGCTGTCAGCCTCTCCACATACAATCCTCTTCCGATGGAAGTCTTTCCTTAACCACGTTGACCACGCCGCACCGAGAGCACCAAGGCGGTGGATGGCGGTGAGGCCTAGGATGGGAATAACCCGGAGCTGGGAAGAATCAGCAATTGTTTCCCACGCGGAGGGGAGTACGAGGGTTTACTTGTTCGGCTGCAGTCACCGAAGAATAACACGAGGTCTGGGTGAGTACAGGGATGGCCAGGCCAGCGATGGGAGTAGGGTGGGGCGGTGAGGCCTGCGTGGCAGCATAGCCGGCCATGGGAGGTAGGAGCAGGCGGCACGGTGGCGCTGGTTTGGGCGGCTGGAGCAAGAAGACTAGATGTTGAAGAAGCACGACGGTCGTTGCATGGACATCGTACGATCACTGCAGCTAGAATTGTTTATATTGACTAAGTTGACAAAGCCTTGGGTCTGCGCGAACTTAGTAGGCCCACAAGTGAGCCTCCAAATATGGTGGGTCCCAGCTAGTAGGGGGAGTATTCATTTTTTGTGTCCATAATAAGGAGGCACTTCCTTGCATGCGAAGATATAGCTAGTGGGTCCGAGCTATCAGCGGGAGGAACATTTTTTTCGCGAAATACAGAGGCTCTTCTAGTGGGTCCCCGCTGTTAGGGGGAGGAATCATCATTTTTTGCGTGCGGCTGTGGACCCAACTGTCAGCCTCTCCATGTACAGTCCTCTTCCGATGGATGTCGTTCGTTGACCACGTTGTTCACGCCGCGCCGAGAGCACCAGGGCGATGGACGGCGGTGATGCCTAGGAAGGGAATGTCATGGAGTGGGGCAAGACTCGACAGTTGTTTCTCACGCGAAGGGGAGTACGAGGGTTTACTGGTTTGTCTGCCATCGCCGGAGAATAACAACAGGTGTGGGTGAGTAGAGGGATGGCTAGGCTAGTGATGGGAGTAGGGTGGGGCGATGAGGCCTGCGCGGCAGCACAACCGACCACGGGAGGCGGGAGCAGGCAGTCCCGCCGGCGCTGGTTTGGGCGGCTGGAGCAAGAAGAGCAGAGATTGAAGAAGCACGACGGCCGTTGGATGGACATCCAACAATCACCGCTCACGTGTGTTGACTAAGTTGACACGACCTTGCGTGCGCGTCAACCTTTTTTTTAGGAAAGCGTACGCGTCAACCTACTAGGCCCACAAGTTAGCCTCAAATATGTGGAAAACAATATACAACCCATCTGCCATTATTGCTAATAAATTTACAACCCATCGGCTAATTCTTAAGGATTTTTCTAAGCCCATATTCTTTTTGTTACCATTACAACCCATATTCTGGCCACGGTTAAAAAATTCATCCAAATTTTTATATCTCGGTGCGGTCTGAATTGTTTTTAATCCCGAAATTTTGAATCACGTCCAAACTAATTTAAGAAAATAAATTTATATAAATTTAAAATCCAACATAATTTTCCGGCAAAAAATAATTGAATTCAAAATCTCAAAATCTAAAAAAATGATATTTGGAACTAATTGCCGGTTTGCCGTGTTTTTAAAATTTACATCCCATTTCTTACTACATCATTTTCTGGGCAAGCGATTACATCGGTCTCGTCTTGAAAGATTTGCAGCCCAACAGGGCTGAGAATGCAAGTGGGCCTCCGTTGGGTATTTCTTTAAAAGAAGTAGAACTGGGCTAGCCATTTTTAGAAAGAAAAAACACAACTGGGCTCATCATGTGGTAAAAACAAAATAAAAGCCTGGGCTAGACGGGCCACTACCCCCGCACAACCCCGTTGTTACCCTGATCCGTCTCTAAAATTAGTAAATAACAGCTGCTTGTTCCTAAAAAAAGGGCAAATAAAAACTGCGCGACATGTTGGGTCCCTGGTGTCAGCCACTCGTTGTGTAATTCTCTCGTTTATTGACTACGTTGACAATGGCGTGGGACCCATATGTCCAACCATTAGGAGGAACCATTTTTTGGCTTGGAATAACGAGGCACTTGCTTGCGTTTTGCCATGACCCTGGTGGGTCCCTACTGTCATCCTCTCCACATACGGTAATCTCCTTATTCCTCTTGGTTGTTGACCACGTTCACAATGCCAAACGACGGCGCACCGTGTACGACGAGCGAACCAAGGCGGAGGATGGCAGCGAGGCCTCAGACGGGAACGAACAGGAGCCGTGGAAGGTGTGGCAGTATAGTCGCAGGCGGAGGGGAGTATGAGGGATGACTGCTTCGGGTGCGGGTTGGGGCTAACGTCGCCGGAGAATAATGGAACGTGTGGGGGAATAGAGGCATGGACTGGCCAACGTTTGGGGGTACGGCAGGGCGGCAGAGGCGCAACCTTCCATGGGAGATGGGAGCAGGCGAGACCGATGGCATGGTTTGGTTTGGGCGGCTGGAGGAAGAAGACAAGAGATAGAAGAAACACGACAGACGTTGGATGTCCATCCAACGACTGGTAGGCAAAATTGTTTGTTGACTAAGTCAACACCACCTTGGATAGGCTTTTTCCTCATGGGTCAAATGTTAGAATCCAAATCTGTCATGGCCATGCAGCCTTTATTATGAAGAATTAGAGCCTATTTGGTGTGCTAGCTCAAAATAAGTTTATGGGTGCTGGCGGGCGCTAAGAACTTGGGTTCTGTAATGCACAATGAGCTCAAGCAATCGGAGAGAGTGATGTTATTTCCCTTGGTTGGAATTTGTTACAATATTTCTCTCTCAATTAACAAAATGACAAGCCGTTTGCCTCGTTTCAAAGAAAATATGACAGTCACAGCCGAGTTGAAAAGAGCAACCACATCTAACTCAAGCTTACAAACAATATGAAAGCATAAGGATTAATTATTCATCAAGTTTAGACAAAACCAAGATTTAACATGGCAATAACATCTAAACCAACCACTGGTTTTGGCACACAAACAAATGGATTGATCTGATCCATAAAATCAACATCCCATGCCAAAAAGTTTACCGGCATATGACGACAAGTTATTGTAAATATATATTATCCTTGACCGATAACAAGGGGGGCCCACACAATCTATCCCTTTGACTACGTGTGCCATGTTAGACCAAATAAAGTCTGAGCGCATGCGTTGGACGACACCCCCCGGCACCTCAAAGTTGGGAAACCGACATCGTACGTACTCTACCAGGCTTGGGGTCGGGTACGGTGTTCGGTTTGTAATACAGTTGGTGGCCCATCGAAGTTGTGCATTCGGGATTTAAAAACATCACACACCACCATACCCATACATATTTTCGGGCCGCATCAGTGTATACGGGGTCTTCTGATCGACCACATCTCCCTTGTGCGGTTTTTTGTGACGACACGCATATTTGTGGGCTCCCTGAGTGTATATATATCATCCCTTTGACGATAACGAGGGGTATGTGTTGGCCGTGAATGGATTCCTCCTAGTTCGTGTTAGGGCCGGTCACCGTCACATGTTGTTCAACCAAAGCTCGAGCTCATGCGTTGTCAGGATTCCCTCCCACATGCTCGGATTGTTGGGTTTGACCTACACCATACCCTGCGTATCTCGTCCTTAACTACCTGGCCTTCATGGTTGTTGTCTGTATCGAGAGGTAGGCACCACATCTAAATTTTACATTATTCTATATTGAAAACGCACATCACCCCTTCCAACGTACATCATTTTGGGACGCATGCAAGAGTTGCTGGTTTTGTGGTCCCTCTCATGCGATTTTTATGATGGTTCAATCTATTGTCCCAAGCGGTTTATCCACAACAACAGTTGTCGTTTGACCAAACGATAGATTCACTGGTCCATCTTATGGTAGGTCATGGCGACATGCATGTATGACCAAAGTATCATTACGTGCATCCGCCCCACTGACACGAAGTGGGAGGGGGGTCATGCACCCTAGCTAGCTATGACATTATGTCCTTATAGATATATCCAAGGGTGCTTTCGGGTTTGCGAGGCAGGTGACACCAAAGTTGTGCATTGTGTATTTAAAGTTTTAAACATCACAACCTATATTCCTACATCTATTTGGCCACTTCCAGGTGGTTCTTGACTTCTGCCCCCTCTCATCGATCTTTGATGACGCGCCCAAGCGTGGGCCCGCGTGGTCAAAGTTGTGCATTGGAAATTTGAACACCACAGACCACCCTTTTCACTCATATATATATTTGGGCCACATGTTGGTGTGGATGTCTTCTGACACTGTCTAACATTTTTTTGCTGCAAAGACTCTGATGACGCTCAACGGACACGGGTATAATGTCTTAACCGTGTGCGATGCAAGTGCGCTGTGAATCACCATGACTGCGCAAGCGCGAGCAAAGGTGGAGGTACTGGCTCAACTGTGTGCGATGCAAGTGCGCTGTAAAAGCACCACCCAGCGCAAGCTAAAGGCGGGTAGTTTATTTAGATTGAATTCCATGTCTGCGTCTAAAAATTAGGACGAAGCGTGTGCGATAGACCAGCTAGCTAGAAATCTAAAAACAAACTATCCACCTTGAGCATTGCAAAAATCGGCGGTTCTGCCACTTTTCCTTATTATCATCACGCATATTCTTATTGGACCATGCGCGATCTTGGGTACTCCCGCCCCGCATCAATTCCTTTACCCAAATTTTAGTAGCCTCCGTACTTCAACCGTCGCCCACACTCCTCCAGCACTGACCTTATAGTAAAATTGCAGTAGCCGAGGCATTTGAACCGTCGCCCTCCCTCGTCCACCACCATCTCCACCCACCATTACTAAAATTTTCAAGCCGCGGCGTATCCTCAAACACCACCCCCTCCACAGTCCCCCCACCCGGCCCCCTCCCCCTCGAACCCTAGCTCACCACCGCCGACGGCGCCGCCGCCAACCCCTGCCGGTCTGCCCATTCCTCCTAGCTTAGATAATAAAGTTCAGGTTACCCAACTCTGCGGTGTCCCTCCCCGCCAGATCCACATCCCCTGCTCCAGAATGTCGCAGCCTAAGCTCGACCATGTATCCCGGGGAGCCCGACGAGCGTTCGACCAAGAAGAGGTTTATCATGGCCTCTCCGGCGGACGTTGGCGAGGTAGCCGCCGTTCGCCCCGACCTGTCGATCCGGGAGAAACATGTTGTCGTGGAAGCCGGCGAAGACATTGACTACGTTGCCATGCCGAAGGCTTCATGTCAGCGGGCTAGCGTATTATTGTATCTCGGGAAAGCTGGCTACGACATCAAGCTCGTCGACAGCGACGGCTTCACGCGGGCCATGTCACAGGTTAAGTGGTCCATCCTCAGCCCCTCTGGTTCAACCGCCGTCGATCTCTTCGACGGCCCTACCGCTGATCTCCTCCGCCAAGCGGTCAAGGATTTGCGATCCTTGTACGCCATCGAGCCCCTTTTTTCATTTCTGAAGGACACGTTCTACGGCGGCAGCTTGGGATCCTCAATTGCCAAGTCAGATCTCATCGACCACGACCATGACCATGAGGAGGCACCCACAAAGGTTCTTCCAAGGTGAAACAACCCTTTCTGACATCAGAGAGCGCACCATGGGTTTGTGCTCTTCCAACTGGAAGGATCCCGTCCATGACATGTGAGGCAACATCCTATCAGCAAATCTTACCTTTTCTAGCTTGCCAGCCCGTACCCTTTGCTGTAGTAGCATTTGCCGTGCGGTGCGTTAACTGTGCTGTGTTTAATTATTTCAGTTATGCAAAACTGTATTGTTCAATAGGGCTATGTGATGTTTAAGTATGAATTGTCCACTTCAGTTTCACGAATGGCTATATTTTGTTGTTTATAGTGAGTAGATGCCTTGTATATCTGTATTTGGTTGTTAGGTTGGTTGCAGTGAGCATTTTTACAGTTATCGAGGAGATGCCTTGTTTATATGTATTTGGTTCTTAGGTTGGTTGCAGTGAGCATTTGTCTAGTTATCAAGCAGATGCCTTGTTTATCTGTATTTGGTTGTTAGGTTGGTTGCAGTGCGCATTTGTCCAATTTTCAAGCAGATGCCTTGTTTATCTGTATTTGCTTGTTAGGTTGGTTGTAATGAGCATTTGTCCAGTTTTCAAGCATCTGCCCTGTTTATCTGTATTTGCTTGTTAGGTTGGTTGCAGTGAGACTCTGTCCAGTTTTCAATGGCTATATTTGGTTGTTATACGGATCATTTATGCCTTGTTTATTTCAATCATTCACAATGGGATGTTCATTATGTGCAAGTCGGAACTGTGCCTCTTGACTGCATCAATACCAGTTTGAATGACTATATTTGGTTCCAGTTATGCCTGGTGTAGTTAACACATGCCCTTTATTTTAGTTTTACACATTTATCCAGTGTGATGTTTAAGCATTACCTACGTTCTATTCATTTTCAACAATACCAGATTGAATTGCAATATTTGATGGCTGTTAAGCCTGTTGTCGGTAACATTGCCTTCCATTTTATATATGCTTTAACAGCATGCTGAAACCAACACATTCAAGCTATCATTTGGAGATGATGTTGTTTACCTTTGCTATATTTGTTTGATGTTAAGGTTGCTGTACTTATCATGCCTTTCCACCACTTATGCAGGACAACAACGGGAGTGGCCACCATTTTCCACCGAGGTTAGTTTCATCCCTCGGCTTGTACTCCCCCTGTCGTTCCATAATGTAGTGCATATAGATCCAAGCCTGGACACTTGTTAGCTTCTAATATTGACTTGTTGCTTTGTAGTACATATGCCCTTGGCAAGGATCCACACATCGACCCTTTTTGCGTATGGGACAATGAGATATTCATGAACAAGCATCAAGTGAGGAAACTGATAAGGATTATTAGCAAAAAGATACGAATGGTGGCAAGAAAATTATTTGTTTATGCTCTATCAAACACAACGGTGAGCTGTAGGATGGTAACTACAAACTCTGCAGCCTTCTCTTTTTACTGCCCATAATGAGTTATTAGACAACAATGTCTGAATCTTTTTCGTTTGTAGTGGTTCCGGAAGCAGTTCACTCAAGATTACCTCGCAAAGTACATGATTGGTGGACACACAATGAAGGTTAAAGTATTTCATCCAGACTACAATGAGCATCGAGAAGTCCTAATGAAGACAGTGAAGGATGGACGGGCAACCATCACAAGGGGTTGGCCTAGAGTCGTGCGCGCATTACGCATGGAGGAGGGCACAATATAGGAATTCCGCTTCACCTTCGCCGGCAACCAGAATGTCTTTCGCCTCTCTCTTTACAGTCTTTAGTACAACTGTGGTTCAGCATTCTTTACTTGGTGCTTCTGTAGTTCTTTAGTATATGTACCTGTGCATCGAATTATGCATTTGTGGTTGAACCTATATTTGTAATAAACATGGTTGGACATGAAATAAGTGACTTTCAAATTCAAATCATGTGATTTTTAAATTAGGGATTACACTGCACACGGTTTGCAAAAGCGAAACATCTGCGATAGACGTGGAGATCAGACACGTTTCTAGGATCCACTACGTGTGCGATCAATCTCTACTACACACATGATCAGCCAAGAAAAAACATGTGCGATTAACAACAACATTGCACACAGTTCTTTCTTATTAAATGTTTGCGATAGTCACCTTATCACACACGCTTGGCAATTATGGACTATTTGTGATGTTGTACGCATCGCAAACATTTGGTCATAGAAGAACGCGTGCGATAGGTCGATCATCCGACGTGGGTACGACGGATGAATCGTGTGGGATATATTCAAGCTTCGCATACAGTTTTATAGCGACAACTGTGTGCGCTCTTACATCGAGTCACACACAGTCGAGGAAAACTAAATATCTGTGATTGTCTACTTCTATAATCATGAACTATTTGTGATGGGTCGCGCATCATACACGTAGCACCATAGAATACCGACTGCGATGGCAATGCAAGCACAAACGAGTAGGGAGTATTGTATATGCATCAAGGCTCCCTATCCCCGACGGTTTTTGGGTCGTGTGGGAAGGACCCCCCCTATCGCAGTCACTCACTTGGCAATGGTTCAGAACACCGTCGCGGAAAGGGGTTAAAAACCGTTTGTATAGCCCTTCGCTGTACCAGTGAAACGAAGGTTGTGGAGAAGGAAGCCGCAAGGAAGAGGAAAGCATCAATCTCTGCAGAGTCCTCAGCTCCCAAGAAAGTGAGGACTTTGACGAACTCTTTCACGAAACCAATTGATGCTGTTCCAATATCTATAATGCCATCAAAGGAGCTCATTCCATTTGGTGAAGATTATGTCATTCCAGATGACACTGATGAAGAAAATCCTTCTGCTGCTTCCTCAGAGCAATTGGATGAAAAAATTAATGTGGAAGATGTTATTTCCACACCTTTGGTATCATCTCCCGTGCCTCAGTTTACAGCTGAAGAGGCGGGCGTTGAGCAAATTGAAGAAGAT
Source organism: Triticum aestivum (assembly GCF_018294505.1). NCBI lineage: Eukaryota > Viridiplantae > Streptophyta > Magnoliopsida > Poales > Poaceae > Triticum > Triticum aestivum. Next base: position 247,998,274 of record NC_057802.1, on the reverse strand, counting down.
GTGGATATTGGCTCTATAACTCCTGTGCTGAATGATGACTAGTGGGAAAATCTTCACCCCAATTCACCAATTGTCACACCTCTGCATCCAATTCCTCAGTCCCCTGTGCATACTGAAGAAATTCTAACAACATCTAAAGGACGTCAAGCTTCACTTCAGTCCATACCTGAAGAAATGGAGAACCAGACTGCTGCTAATGAAACAGTGAAGGAAATATGCCCTAGAGGCAATGATAAAGTTATTATTTATTTCCTTATATCATGATAAATGTTTATTATTCATGCTAGAATTGTATTAACCGGAAACATAATACTTGTGTGAATACATAGACAAACAGAGTGTCACTAGTATGCCTCTACTTGACTAGCTCATTGATCAAAGATGGTTATGTTTCCTAGCCATAGACATGAGTTGTCATTTGATTAACGGGGTCACATCATTAGGAGAATGATGTGATTGACTTGACCCATTCCATTAGCTTAGCACTTGATCGTTTAGTATTCTGCTATTGCTTTCTTCATGACTTATACATGTTCCTATGACTATGAGATTATGCAACTCCCGTTTACCGGAGGAACACTTTGTGTGCTACCAAACGTCACAACGTAACTGGGTGATTATAAAGGTGCTCTACAGGTGTCTCCAAAGGTACTTGTTGGGTTGGCGTATTTCGAGATTAGGATTTGTCACTCCGATTGTCGGAGAGGTATCTCTGGGCGCACTTGGTAATACACATCACTATAAGCCTTGCAAGCATTGTAACTAATGAGTTAGTTGCGGGATGATGTATTACGGAACGAGTAAAGAGATTTGCTGGTAACAAGATTGAACTAGGTATTGAGATACCGACGATCGAATCTCGGGCAAGTAACATACCGATGACAAAGGGAACAACGTATGTTGTTATGCGGTTTGACCGATAAAGATCTTCGTAGAATATGTGGGAGCCAATATGAGCATCCAGGTTCCGCTATTGGTTATTGACCGGAGACGTGTCTCAGTCATGTCTACATAGTGCTCGAACCCGTAGGGTCCGCACGCTTAAAGTTCGGTGACGATCGGTAATATGAGTTTATGTGTTTTGATGTACCGAAGGTAGTTTGGAGTCCCGGATGAGATCGGGGACATGACGAGGAGTCTCGAAATGGTCGAGACGCAAAGATCGATATATTAGACGACTATATTCGGACATCGGAAAGGTTCCGAGTGATTCGGGTATTTTTGGAGTACCGGAGAGTTACGGGAATTCGCCGGGGAGCTTAATGGGCCAAGATGGGCCTTAGTGGAGAAGAGGAGGGCGGCTAGGGCTGGCCGCGCGCCCCTCCCCCTCTAGTCCGAATTGGACAAGGAGGGGGGGTGGGAGTAGGACTCCTCCCTGGCGCGCCCTCCTCCTGGCCGCCGGCCTCCTCCCTCTGATCCTTTATATACGGGGGCAGGGGGCACCTCTAGACACAACAATTGATCTCTTGATCTCTTAGCCATGTGCGGTGCCCCCCTCCACCATATTCCACCTCGATCATATCGAGCGGTGTTTAGGCGAAGCCCTGCGTCGGTAGCATCATCATCACCGTCACCACGCCGTCGTGCTGACGGAACTCTCCCGTGAAGCTCTGCTGGATCGGAGTTCACGGGACGTCATCGAGCTGAACGTGTGCTGAACTTGGAGGTGCCGTACGTTCGGTACTTGGATCGGTCGGATCGTGAAGACGTACGGCTACATCAACCGCGTTGTGCTAACGCTTCCGCTTTCGGTCTACGAGGGTACGTGGACAACACTCTCCCCTCTCGTTGCTATGCATCACCATGACCCTGTGTGTGCGTAGGAATTTTTTTGAAATTACTACGTTCCCCAACAGTGGTATCAGAGCCTGGTTTTATGCATAGATGTTATATGCACGAGTAGAACACCAGTGAGTTGTGGGCGATACAAGTTATACTGCTTACCAGCATGTCATACTTTGGTTCGGCGGTATTGTTGAATGAAGCGGCCCGGACCGACATTACGCGTACGCTTACGCGAGACTGGTTCTACCGACGTGCTTTGCACATAGGTGGCTGGCGGGTGTCAGTTTCTCCAACTTTAGTTGAACCAAGTGTGGCTACACACGGTCCTTGAGAAGGTTAAAACAGCACTAACTTGATGAACTATCGTTGTGGTTTTGATGCGTAGGTAAGAACGGTTCTTGCTCAACCCGTAGCAGCCACGTAAAACTTGCAACAACAAAGTAGAGGACGTCTAACTTGTTTTTGCAGGGCATGTTGTGATGTGATATGGTCAAGGCATGATGCTATATTTTATTGTATGAGATGATCATGTTTTGTAACCGAGTTATCGGCAACTAGCAGGAGCCATATGGTTGTCGCTTTATTGTATGTAATGCAAACGCCCTGTAATTGCTTTACTTTATCACTAGCGGTAGCGATAGTCGTAGAAGCAATAGTTGGCGAGATGACAACGATGCTACGATGGAGATCAAGGGGTCGCGCCGGTGACGATGGTGATCATGACGGTGCTTCGGAGATGGAGATCACAAGCACAAGATGATGATGGCCATATCATATCACTTATATTGATTGCATGTGATGTTTATCTTTTATGCATCTTATCTTGCTTTGTTTGACGGTAGCATTATAAGATGATCTCTCACTAAAATTTCAAGATAAAAGTGTTCTCCCTGAGTATGCACCGTTGCCAAAGTTCGTCGTGCCGAGACACCACGTGATGATCGGGTGTGATAAGCTCTACGTTCATCTACAACGGGTGCAAGCCAGTTTTTGCACACGCAGAATACTCAAGTTAAACTTGACGAGCCTACCATATGCAGATATGGCCTCGGAACACTGAGACCGAAAGGTCGAGCGTGAATCATATAGTAGATATGATCAACATAGTGATGTTCACCATTGAAAACTACTCCATTTCACGTGATGGTCGGTTATATGGTTTAGTTGATTTGGATCACGTGATCACTTAGATGATTAGAGGGATGTCTATCTAAGTGGGAGTTCTTAAGTAATATGATTAATTGAACTAAATTTTATCATGAACTTAGTACCTGATAGTATCTTGCTTGTCTATGTTGTTGTAGATAGATGGCCCGTGCTGTTGTTCCGTTGAATTTTAATGCGTTCCTTGAGAAAGCAAAGTTGAAAGATGATGGTAGCAATTACACGGACTGGGTCCGTAACTTGAGGATTATCCTCATTGCTGCACAGAAGAATTACGTCCTGGAAGCACCGCTAGGTGCGAGACCTGCTGCAGGAGCAACACCAGATGTTATGAACGTCTGGCAGAGCAAAGTTGATGACTACTCGATAGTTCAGTGTGCCATACTTTACGGCTTAGAACAGGGACTTCAACGACGTTTTGAATGTCATGGAGCATATGAGATGTTCTAGGAGTTGAAGTTAATATTTCAAGCAAATGCCCGGATTGAGAGATATGAAGTCTCCAATAAGTTCTACAGCTGCAAGATGGAGGAGAATAGTTCTGTCAGTGAGCATATACTCAGAATGTCTGGGTATAATAATCACTTGATTCAACTGGGAGTTAATCTTCCGGATGATAGTGTTATTGACAGAATTCTTCAGTCACTGCCACCAAGCTACAAGAGCTTCGTGATGAACTATAATATGCAAGGGATGGATAAGACAATTCCCGAGCTCTTCGCAATGCTAAAGGTTGCGGAGGTAGAAATCAAGAAGGAGCATCAAGTGTTGATGGTTAACAAGACCACCAGTTTCAAGAAAAAGGGCAAAGGGAAAAAGAAGGGGAACTTCAAGAAGAACGACAAACAAGTTGCTGCTCAAGAGAAGAAACCCAAGTCTGGACCTAAGCCTGAGACTGAGTGCTTCTACTGCAAGCAGACTGGTCACTGGAAGCGGAACTGCCCCAAGTATTAGGCGGATAAGAAGGATGGCAAGGTGAACGAAGGTATATGTGATATACATGTTATTGATGTGTACCTTACTAGAGCTCGAAGTAGGACCTGGGTATTTGATACAGGTTCTGTTGCTAATATTTGCAACTCGAAATAGGGACTACGGATTAAGCGAAGATTGGCTAAGGACGAGGTGACGATGCACATGGGAAATGGTTCCAAAGTCGATGTGATCGCCGTCGGCACGCTACCTCTACATCTACCTTTGGGATTAGTTTTAGACCTAAATAATTGTTATTTGGTGCCAGCGTTAAGCATGAACATTATATCTGGATATTGTTTGATGCGAGACGGTTATTCATTTAAATCTGAGAATAATGGTTGTTCTATTTATATGAGTAATATCTTTTATGGTCATGCACCCTTGAAGAGTGGTCTATTTTTATTGAATCTCGATAGTAGTGATACACATATTCATAATGTTGAAGCCAAAAGATGCAGAGTTGATAATGATAGTGCAACTTATTTGTGGCACCGCCGTTTGGGTCATATTGGTGTAAAGTGCATGAAGAAACTCCATACTGATGGACTTTTGGAATCACTTGGTACTTGTGAACCATGCCTCATGGGCAAGATGACTAAAACGCCGTTCTACGGAACTTTGGAGCGAGCAACTGATTTGTTGGAAATCATACATACTGATGTATGTGGTCCAATGAATGTTGAGGCTCGCGGCGGGTATCGTTATTTTCTCACCTTCACAGATGATTTAGGCATATATGGGTATATCTACTTAGTGAAACATAAGTCTGAAACATTTGAAAAGTTCAAATAATTTCAGAGTGAAGTGGAAAATCATCGTAACAAGAAAATAAAGTTTCTACGACCTGATCGTGGAGGAGAATATTTGAGTTACGAGTTTGGCCTACATTTGAAACAATGCGGAATAGTTTCGCAACTCACGCCACCCGGAACACCACAACATAATGGTGTGTCCGAACGTCGTAATCGTACTTTACTAGATATGGTGTGATCTATGATGTCTCTTACTGATTTACCGCTATCGTTTTGGGGTTATGCTTTAGAGACGGCTGCATTCACGTTAAATAGGGCATCATCGAAATCCGTTGAGACGACGCCTTATGAACTATGGTTTGGCAAGAAACCAAAGTTGTCGTTTCTTAAAGTTTGGGGCTGCGATGTGCTACCTCTTGAGCACTGCGTTGGTTTTCCCTTGAAGAGGAAAGGGTAATGCAGTAAAGTAGCGTAAGTATTTCCCTCAATTTTTGAGAACCAAGGTATCAATCCAGTAGGAGATCACGCACGAGTCCCTCGCACCTACACAAACAAATAAGAACCTCACAACCAACGCGATAAAGGGTTTGTCAATCCCTCAACGGTCACTTACGAGAGTGAGATCTGATAGATATGATAAGATAATATTTTTGGTATTTTTATGATAAAGAGAAATAAAGATGCAAAGTAAAATAAAAGGCAAAAGAAATAACTAAGTGTTGGAAGATTAATATGATGGAAAATAGACCCGGGGACCATAGGTTTCACTAGTGGCTTCTCTCAAGAGCATAAATATTACGGTGGGTGAACAAATTACTGTTGAGCAATTGATAGAATTGAGCATAGTTATGAGAATATCTAGGTATGATCATGTATATAGGCATCACGTCCGTGACAAGTAGACCGACTCCTGCCTGCATCTACTACTATTACTCCACACATCGACCGCTATCCAGCATGCATCTAGAGTATTAAGTTCATAAGAACAGAGTAACGCTTTAAGCAAGATGACATGATGTAGAGGGATAAACTCATGCAATATGATATAAACCCCATCTTGTTATCCTCGATGGCAACAATACAATACGTGCCTTGCTGCCCCTGCTGTCACTGGGAAAGGACATCGCAAGATTGAACCCAAAGCTAAGCACTTCTCCCATTGCAAGAAAGATCAATCTAGTAGGCCAAACCAAACTGATAATTCGAAGAGACTTGCAAAGATAACCAATCATACATAAAAGAATTCAGAGAAGATTCAAATATTGTTCATAGATAAACTTGATCATAAACCCACAATTCATCGGTCTCAACAAACACACCGCAAAAGAAGATTACATCGAATAGATCTCCACGAGAATCGTGGAGAACTTTGTATTGAGATCCAAAGAGAGAGATGTGACGCCCCTGTTTTGACCGTACACTAATCATGCACGCAAATGTGTACGATCAAGATCAGGGACTCGCGGGAAGATATCACAACACAACTCTATACAACATAAATAAGTCATACAAGCATCATAATACAAGTCAGGGGCCTTGAGGGCTCGAATACAAGTGCTCGATCATAGACGAGTCAGCGGAAGCAACAATATCTGAGTACAGACATAAGTTAAACAAGTTTGCCTTAAGAAGGCTAGCACAAACTAGGATACAGATCGAACGAGGCGCAGGCCTCCTGCCTGGGATCCTCCTAACTACTTCTGGTCGTCGTCAGCGGGCTGCACGTAGTAGTAGGCACCTCCAGTGTAGTAGGAGTCGTCGTCGACGGTGGCGTCTGGCTCCTGGGCTCCAGCATCTGGTTGCGACAACCAGGTAGAAAGGAAAGGGGGAAAAGAGGAAGGAAAGCAACCGTGAGTACTCATCCAAAGTACTCGCAAGCAAGGAGCTACACTACATATGCATGGGTATATGTGTGAAGGGGCATATCAGTGGACTGAACTGCAGAATGCCAGAATAAGAGGGGGATAGCTAGTCCTGTCGAAGACTACGCTTCTGGCCATCTCCATCTTGCAGCATGTAGAAGAGAGTAGATTGAAGTCCTCCAAGTAGCATCGCATAGCATAATCCTACCCGGCGATCTCCTCCTCGTCGCCCTGTTAGAGAGCGATCACCGGGTTGTATCTGGCACTAGGAAGGGTGTATTTTATTAAGTATCCGGTTCTAGTTGTCATAAGGTCAAGGTACAACTCCGGGTCGTCCTTTTACCGAGGGACACGGCTATTCGAATAGATAAACTTCCCTGCAGGGGTGCACCACATAACCCAACACGCTCGATCCCATTTGGCCGGGCACACTTTTCTGGGTCATGCCCGGCCGCGGAAGATCAACACGTCGCAGCCCCACCTAGGCTCAACAAAGAGGTCAACACGCCGGTCTAAATCCTATGCGCGCAGGGGTCTGGGCCCATCGCCCATTGCACACCTGCACGTTGCATACGCGGCCGGAAGCAGACCTAGCCCCCTTAATACAAGCGCGAGCTTACGGTCCAATGCGGCGCGCGCCACTCAGTCGCTGACGTCAAAAGGAGCTTCGGCTGATACCACGACGTCGAGTGCCCATAACTGTTCCCGCGTAGTTGGTTAGTGCGTATAGACCAAATGGCCAGACTCAGATCAAATACCAAGATCTCGTTAAGCGTGTTAAGTATCCGCGAATGCCGACCAGGGCCAGGCCCACCTCTCTCCTAGGTGGTCTCAACCTGCCCTGTCGCTCCGCCATAAAGTAACAGTCGGGGGCTGTCAGGAACCCAGGCCCACCTCTACCGGGATGGAGCCACCTGTCCTTTCAGCCCCCCCATCAGAATCACTTGCGGGTACTCAATGAGCCGACCCGACTTTAGTCACCACATGTGTCATGTATATAAAGTATATAGTATATACCCGTGATCACCTCCCGAAGCGATCACGGCCCAGTAGTATAGCATGGCAGACGGACAAGAGTGTAGGGCCACTGATGGAACACTAGCATCCTATACTAAGCAGTAGGATAGCAGGTAAAGGTAACAACAGTAGTAGCAAGGACAGGCTATGCATCAGGATAGGATTAACGAAAAGCAGTAACATGCTACACTACTCTAATGCAAGCAGTATAGAGAAGAATAGGCGATATCTGGTGATCAAGGGGGGGGGCTTGCCTGGTTGCTCTGGCAAGTAGGAGGGGTCGTCTTCGATGTAGTCGAACAGACGAACATCGGCAGCGGTCTCGAAGTCTACCGGAAAGAAGTAACGGAGGGGGAACACAATAAATAACAGAGCAATCAAATGTAACACAAAGCAAGACGCGGCGATACGTTGTGCTAGGGGCGACCTAACGTAGGGATAGGTGATACCGGTGAAAGGGGAAACATCCGGGAAAATATCCCCGGTGTTTCGCGTTTTTGGACAGATGAACCGGAGGTGACATGTTGCAGGTTCGCTATGCTAGGGACGCGTGGCTGGCGAACAGGTTGCGTATTCGGATTCGTCTCGTCGTTCTGAGCAACTTTCATGTACAAAGTATTTTCATCCGAGTTACGGATTATTTTATATGATTTTCTAAAGTTTACTATTTTTTTGAATTTATTATTAATTCGAATTAAAAACAGAATATACTTCTGTTACCTGGTACTATTCTAGCCACGGTGTATGACAGTGGGGCCAGTGGGCATGGTTTGACCCAGTCAAAGATTAACTGGTCAATATATAAACAGTGTATGCGGGTCCAAATTGTCATTGACTTTAGTTTAACAAAATGTTAATTAACCGAGGTGGTCCCACATGTCATTCTCTATACACTAAGTAATCAACAATTTAATCCTAAGCTAAACTAATCTAACTAAGCAACGGCCGGCCTCACATCCAGTGGATGTGCAACGGCTGTGGTGCCATGGCCAGTAGGCATGGGCGCACAAGCCACGGCGGCCATTGTCATCAGTAACAGCAGCAAAAACGCATCAACAAGGTAGTGGCTATCATGAACATCAGTAGTAGAGAGGAGCAGACCCTTTGCGCCAGCAAGCAGCAAGCAGCAGCACTAGCGCAGCAGCAGTGGCAACAGGGAGCAGTAGAACAACGCAGCAGCAAGAAAAAACAGCAGGCGGGGACGCGGGAGCGCGGACGCCCGCGCAGGCGCAAGGGAGCAGCAGCGTGGGTGCGCGCATGGCGCAGCAAGGGCGCGGCCACCGGCAGGAGCGGCAAGCGCGTGCGCATACCCGGAAGCTCGAACGCGGCCATGGACGAGGACGACCGAGCTCGGGGACGACGGCAAACGGCGACAAATCAAAGGGGAAAGGTGGGGAATCGGCAGAGGAGCTCACGTTGAGGCGGTGGGCGAGCTCGAGGAGGTCGGGGATGGTCGGGAGCAGCGGCATCTGGCGACGGACGACAGTGTACGCGAGGGAGACGACGGCGATTGGCGGGCGAACGGGGCCTCCTAGCTCGACCCCTTGGTCAAGGGTGAAGAAGATGACGACGATGGAGCCTCTGGATGTATTCTCAGGCGCCGAGGAGGTCGTCGGCCGCGACGACGGTGATGGTCATGGCGGCTGCGGCGTGATGGGGAGGGGGTACTGTGAGGGAGAGAGAGCGAGGCGAGGGGACAGATGTGAGGATGCTAGGGTTCGCAGGGGGGTCGATATGACCTTGTAGGACGTCGGCGCGTCGCTCGATGGCCGGCACGTGGCCGATCCGGCCATGGACGCCGCGGGCGCGTCCAGCGCGACCCCTGTGAACAGGAGGAGGTTGGAGGAAACCTCCTGGTGGGCTAGGCTAGCTACTGGCCCTTTGGGCTTTAAGTGTACAGTAGTTAGGTTTCCCCCATTTGTTTATTTTTCTGCTTTTATTTATTCTCTGATTTCTTTTATTCACCACAGTTTTGCACTTCCTTTAAATACCAATTGAATTTTATTCATCATGAAACTTGTCACTTAAATACTTCACAATATTTTGGAATGACATACAAAGTTTGAGGTCAATTGGAACTGTATAAATATTTGCTTATTTCGAAAAGGCTATTTTATTTGCCATTGGACCACTTTATAAATTCCTAGGGCTTAATTGGTGGTTCAAATAAGGTTGGGTTCAACATGACAAATGATCAGGGGAATTATTGAACAATGTGAACATTTTAGTTTTAAAGTTTGAAAACTTTTACCATTTGACTTTATTCCAAATTTGAATTTGAATCGTTTTTGAACCATCGGGAGATCGACAACAGTAATCCTGGTGACGTGGCATCATTAGCAGGGAATTACTATAGCATAACTATCCGGACGTCACAAGAGAAGAAGCCATCTAGCTAATAACTATGGACCCGAAGGTCTGAGTTAAACTACTCACACATCATCGGAGAGGCTATGGTGTTGATGTAGAAGCCCTCCGTGATCAATGCCCCCTCCGGCGGAGCGCTGGAACAGGCCCCAAGATGGGATCTCACGGGTACAGAAGGTTGCGGCGGTGGAATTAGGTTTTTGGCTCCGCATGTGATAGTTTGGGGGTATGTAGGTATATATAGGAGGAAGAAGTACGTCGGCGGAGCAACGTGGGCCCCACGAGGGTGGAGGGCGCGCCCAGGGGGTAGGCGCGCCCCCTGCCTCGTGCTCTCCTGGTTGATTTCTTGACGTGGACTCCAAGTCCTCTGGATCACGTTTGTTCCGAAAATCACGTTCCCGAAGGTTTCATTTCGTTTGGACTCCGTTTGATATTCTTTTTCTGTGAAACACTGAAATAGGCAAAGAAACAGCAATTTGTGCTGGGCCTCCGGTTAATAGGTTAGTCCCAAAAATAATATAAAAGTGTATAATAAAGCCCATTAACATCCAAAACAGAATATAATATAGCATGGAACAATAAAAAATTATAGATACGTTGCAGACGTATCAAGCATCCCCAAGCTTAATTCCTGCTCGTCCTCGAGTAGGTAAATGATAAAAACAGAATTTTTGATGTGGAATGCTACTTAGCATAATTTTCAATGTAATTCTCTTAATTGTGGTATGAATATTCAGATCCGAAAGATTCAAGAAAAATTTGTAATATTGACATAAAAATAGTAATACTTCAAGCATACTAACTAAGCAATTATGTCTTCTCAAAATAACATGGCCAAAGAAAGTTATCCCTACAAAATCATATAGTCTGGCTATGCTCTATCTTCACCACACAAAGTATTTAAATCATGCACAACCCCGATGACAAGCCAAGCAATTGTTTCATACTTTTGGTGTTCTCAAACTTTTTCAATCTTCACGCAATACATGAGCGTGAGCCATGGATATAGCACTATATGTGGAATAGAATGGTGGTTGTGGAGAAGACAAAAAAGGAGAAGATAGTCTCACATCAACTAGGCGTATCAACGGGCTATGGAGATGCCCATTAATAGATATCAATGTGAGTGAGTAGGGATTGCCATGCAACGGATGCACTAGAGCTATAAGTATATGAAAGCTCAACAAAAGAAACTAAGTGGGTGTGCATCCAACTCGCTTGCTCACGAAGACCTAGGGCATTTTGAGGAAGCCCATCATTGGAATATACAAGCCAAGTTCTATAATGAAAAATTCCCACTAGTATATGAAAGTGACATCATAGGAGACTCTCTATCATGAAGATCATGGTGCTACTTTGAAGCACAAGTGTGGTAAAAGGATAGTAACATTGTCCCTTCTCTCTTTTTCTCTCATTTTTTTGGGCCTTTTCTCCTTTTTTTATGGCCTCTTTTTTTCGTCCGGAGTCTCATCCCGACTTGTGGGGAAATCATAGTCTCCATCATCCTTTCCTCACTTGGGACAATGCTCTAAAAATGATGATCATCACACTTTTATTTACTTACAACTCAATACTTAGAACAAAATATGACTCTATGTGAATGCCTCCGGCGGTGTACCGGGATATGCAATGAATCAAGAGTGACATGTATGAAAGAATTATGAACGGTGGCTTTGCCACAAATACGATGTCAAATTCATGATCATGCGAAAGCAATATGACAATGATGGAGCGTGTCATAGTAAACGGAACGGTGGCAAGTTGCATGGCAATATATCTTGGAATGGCTATGGAAATGCCATGATAGGTAGGTATGGTGGCTGTTTTGAGGAAGGTATATGGTGGGTGTATGATACCGGCGAAAAGTGTGCGGTATTAGAGAGGCTAGCAATGGTGGAAGGAAGAGAGTGCGTATAATCCATGGACTCAACATTAGTCACAAAGAACTCATATATTTATTGCAAAAATCTACAAGTTATCAAAGCAAAGTATTACACGCATGCTCCTAGGGGGATAGATTGGTAGGAAAAGACCATCGCTCGTCCCCGACCGCCACTCATAAGGAAGACAATCAATAAATAAATCATGCTCCGACTTCATCACATAACGGTTCACCATACGTGCATGCTACGGGAATCACAAACTTTAACACAAGTATTCCTCAAATCCACAACTACTCAACTGGCATGACTCTAATATCACCATCTTTATATCTCAAAACAATTATCAAGCATCAAACTTCTCATAGTATTCAACACACTCATAAGATAATTTTTACTAATCTTGGATGCCTATTACTTTAGGACTAATTTCTCAATTTAAGCAAACTACCATGCTGTTTTGTAGGACTCTCAAAGTAATATAAGTGAAGCATGAGAGAACAATAGTTTCTATAAAACAAATCCACCACCGTGCTCTAAAAGATATAAGTGAAGCACTAGAGCGAAAACTATATAGCTCAAAAGATGTAAGTGAAGCACATAGAGTATTCTAATAAATTCCGAATCATGTGTGTCTCTCTCAAAAGGTGTGCACAGCAAGGATGATTGTGGCAAACTAACAAATAAATACTCAAATAATACAAGACGCTCCAAGCAAAACACATATCATCTGGTGAATACAAATATAGCTCCAAGTAAAGTTACCGACGGAAGTAGACGAAAGAGGGGATGCCTTCCGGGGCATCCCCAAGCTTTGGCTTTTTGGTGTCCTTAGATTATCTTGGGGTGCCATGGGCATCCCCAAGCTTAGGCTCTTGCCACTCCTTGTTCCATAATCCATCAAATCTTTTACCCAAAACTTGAAAACTTCACAACACAAAACTTAGCAGAAAATCTCGTGAGCTCCGTTAGCGAAGGAAAACAAAACACCACTTCAAGGTACTGTAATGAAATCATTCTTTGTTTATATTGGTGTTAAACCTACTGTATTCCAACTTCTCTATGGTTTACAAATTATTTTATTAGCTATAGATTCATCAAAATAAGCAAACAACACACGAAAAACAGAATCTGTCAAAAACAGAACAGTCTGTAGTAATCTGTAACTAACGCAAACTTCTGGAACTCAGAAAAATCTACAAAAATAGGAAGACCTAGACAATTTGTTTATTGATCTACTGCAATTGGAATCAGTATTTTATCACGTTCTGGTGATTTTTAACAATTGTTTTCGTGAACAGAAAGTTTCTGGAATTTACAGCAAGATCAAATAACTATCATCCAAGAAGATCCTATAGGTTTAACTTGGCACAAACACTAATTAAAACATAAAAACAAATCTAACCAGAGGCTAGATCAAATATTTATTCCTAAACAGAAGCAAAAAGCAAGAAAAAAGGTTGCCTCCCAACAAGCGCTATCGTTTAACGCCCCTAGCTAGGCATAAAAGCAAGGATAAATCTAGGTATTGCTATCTTTGGTAGGCAATTCTTCAATAAGACACCTATAACCCTTAGGAGTTTCTTTCTTTCTATTAATTATCAAACTTCTAGACACCTATAACCCGATGCACTAGGTATGACACCTAGATCGGATATGAACTCCTTCATCCAGACTCCTTCATTTGCTGCTTCCGAAGCAGCTATGTACTCCGCTTCACATGTAGATCCCGCCACGATGCTTTGTTTAGAACTGCACCAACTGACAGCTCCACCGTTCAATGTAAACACGTATCCGGTTTGCGATTTAGAATCGTCCGGATCAGTGTCAAATCTTGCATCAACATAACCATTTACGATGAGCTCTTTGTCACCTCCATAAACGAGAAACATATCCTTAGTCCTTTTCAGGTATTTCAGGATGTTCTTGACCGCTGTCCAGTGATCCACTCCTGGATTACTTTGGTACCTCCCTGCTAAACTTATAGCAAGGCACACATCAGGTCTGGTACACAGCATTGCATACATGATAGAGCCTACAGCTGAAGCATAGGGAACATCTTTCATCTTCTCTCTATCTTCTGCAGTGGTCGGGCATTGAGTCTTACTCAACTTCACACCTTGTAACACATGCAAGAACCCTTTCTTTGCTTGATCCATTTTGAACTTCTTCAAAACTTTGTCAAGGTATGTGCTTTGTGAAAGTCCAATTAAGCGTCTTGATCTATCTCTATAGATCTTGATGCCCAATATATACGCAACTTCACCGAGGTCTTTCATTGAAAAACTCTTATTCAAGTATCCCTTTATGCTATCAAGAAATTCTATATCATTTCCAATCAGCAATATGTCATCCACATATAATATCAGAAATGCTATAGAGCTCCCACTCACTTTCTTGTAAATACAGGCTTCTCCAAAAGTCTGTACAAAACCAAATGCTTTGATCACACTATCAAAGCGTTTATTCCAATTCCGAGAGGCTTGCACCAGTCCATAAATGTATCGCTGGAGCTTGCACACTTTGTTAGCTCCCTTTGGATCGACAAAACCTTCTGGTTGCATCATATACAACTCTTCTTCCAGAAATCCATTCGGGAATGCAGTTTTGACATCCATTTGCCAAATTTCATAATCATAAAATGCGGCTATTGCTAACATGATTCAGACAGACTTAAGCATCGCTACGGGTGAGAAGGTCTCATCGTAGTCAATCCCTTGAACTTGTTGAAAACCTTTTGCAACAAGTCGAGCTTTATAGACAGTAACATTACCGTCAGCATCAGTCTTCTTCTTGAAGATCCATTTATTCTCAATTGCTTGCCAATCATCGGGGAAGTCAACCAAAGTCCACACTTTGTTCTCATACATGGATCCCATCTCAGATTTCATGGCCTCAAGCCATTTTGCGGAATCTGGGCTCACCATCGCTTCTTCATAGTTCGTAGGTTCGTCATGGTCTAGTAACATAACCTCCAGAACAAGATTACCGTACCACTCTGGTGCGGATCTTACTCTGGTTGACCTACGAGGTTCAGTAACAACTTGATCTGAAGTTCCATGATCATCATCATTAACTTCCTCACTAATTGGTGTAGGCGTCGCAGAAACCGGTTTCTGCGATGAACTACTTTCCAATAAGGGAGCAGGTACAATTACCTCATCAAGTTCTACTTTCCTCCCACTTACTTCTTTCGAGAGACTCCTTCTCCAGAAAGATTCTGAATTTAGCAACAAAAGTCCTGCCTTCGGATCTGTGATAGAAGGTATACCCAACAGTCTCCTTTGGGTATCCTATGAAGACACATTTCTCCGATTTGGGTTCGAGCTTATCAGGTTGAAGCTTTTTCACATAAGCATCGCAGCCCCAAACTTTAAGAAACGACAACTTTGGTTTCTTGCCAAACCACAGTTCGTAAGGCATCGTCTCAACGGATTTCGATGGTGCCCTATTTAACGTGAATGCAGCCGTCTCTAAAGCATAACCCCAAAACGATAGCGGTAAATCAGTAAGAGACATCATAGATTGCACCATATCTAGTAAAGTACGATTACGATGTTCGGACACACCATTACGCTGTGGTGTTCCGGGTGGCATGAGTTGTGAAACTATTCCGCATTGTTTCAAATGAAGACCAAACTCATAACTCAAATATTCTCCTCCACGATCAGATCGTAGAAACTTTATTTTCTTGTTACGATGATTTTCAGCTTCACTCTGAAATTCTTTGAACTTTTCAAATGTTTCAGACTTATGTTTCATTAAGTAGATATACCCATATCTGCTTAAATCATCTGTGAAGGTGAGAAAATAACGATATCCACCACGAGCCTCAATATTCATCGGACCACATACATCTGTATGTATGATTTCCAACAAATCTGTTGCTCTCTCCATAGTTCCGGAGAACGGCGTTTTAGTCATCTTTCCCATGAGGCACGGTTTGCAAGTACCAAGTGATTCATAATCAAGTGGTTCCAAAAGTCCATCAGTATGGAGTTTCTTCATGCGGTTTACACCGATATGACCTAAACGGGAGTGCCACAAATAAGTTGCACTATCATTATCAACTCTGCATCTTTTGGCTTCAATATTATGAATATGTGTATCACTACTATCGAGATTCAACAAAAATAGACCACTCTTCAAGGGTGCATGACCATAAAAGATATTACTCATATAAATAGAACAACCATTATTCTCTTATTTAAATGAATAACCGTCTCACATCAAACAAGATCCAGATATAATGTTCATGCTTAACGCTGGCACCAAATAACAATTATTTAGGTCTAAAACTAATCCCGAAGGTAGATGTAGAGCTAGCGTGCCGACCGCGATCACATCGACTTTGGAACCATTTCCCACGCGCATCGTCACCTCGTCCTTAGCCAATCTTCGCTTAATCCGTAGCCCCTATTTCGAGTTGCAAATATTAGCAACATAACCAGTATCAAATACCCAGGTTCTACTGCGAGCATTAGTAAGGTACACATCAATAACATGTATATCATATATACCTTTGTTCACCTTGCCATCCTTCTTATCCGCCAAATACTTGGGGCAGTTCCGCTTCCAGTGACCAGTCTGCTTGAAGTAGAAGCACTCAGTCTCAGGCCTAGGTCCAGACTTGGGTTTCTTCTCCTGAGCAGCAACTTGCTTGCTGTTCTTCTTGAAGTTCCCCTTCTTCTTCCCTTTGCCCTTTTTCTTGAAACTGGTGGTCTTATTGACCATCAACACTTGATGCTCCTTTTTGATTTCTACCTCCGCAGCCTTTAGCATTGCGAAGAGCTCGGGAATCGTCTTATCCATCCCTTGCATGTTATAGTTAATCACAAAGCTCTTGTAGCTTGGTGGCAGTGATTGAAGAATTCTGTCAATGACGCTATCATTCGGAAGATTAACTCCCAGTTGAATCAAGTGATTATTATACCCAGACATTTTGAGTATATGCTCACTGGCAGAACTATTCTCCTCCATCTTGCAGCTGTAGAATTTATTGGAGACTTCATATCTCTCAATCCGGGCATTCTTTTGAAATATTAACTTCAATTCATGGAACATCTCATATGCTCCATGACGTTCAAAACGTCGTTGAAGTCCCGGTTCTAAGCCGTAAAGCATGGCACATTGAACTATCGAGTAGTCATCAACACGTGACTGCCAGGCATTCACAATGTCTGCAGTTGCTGGCGCAGGTGGTACACCTAGCGGTGCTTCCAGGACGTAATTCTTCTCTGCAACAATGAGGACAATCCTCAAGTTACGGACCCAGTCCGTGTAATTGCTACCATCATCTTTCAACTTTGCTTTCTGAAGGAACGCATTAAAATTCAACGGAACAACAGCACGGGCCATCTATCTACAACCAACATAGACAAGCAAGATACTATCAGGTACTAAGTTCATGATAAATTTAAGTTCAATTAATCATATTACTTAATAACTCCCACTTAGATAGACATCCCTCTAATCCTCTAAGTGATCACGTGATCCATATCAACTAAACCATGTCCGATCATCACGTGAGATGGAGTAGTTTCAACGGTGAACATCACTATGTTGATCATATCTACTATATGATTCACGCTCGACCTTTCGGTCACCGTGTTCCAAGGCCATATCTGTTATATGCTAGGCTCGTCAAGCTTAACCTGAGTATTCCGCGTGTGCAACTGTTTTGCACCCGTTGTATTTGAACGTAGAGCCTATCACACCCAATCATTACGTGGTGTCTCAGCACGAAGAACTTTCGCAACGGTGCATACTCAGGGAGAACACTTATACTTTGATAATTTAGTGAGGGATCATCTTATAATGCTACTGTCAATCAAAGCAAGATAAGATGCATA
Organism: Triticum aestivum; assembly: GCF_018294505.1. Taxonomy (NCBI): domain Eukaryota; kingdom Viridiplantae; phylum Streptophyta; class Magnoliopsida; order Poales; family Poaceae; genus Triticum; species Triticum aestivum. The sequence goes on along the minus strand of NC_057802.1, from coordinate 247,980,620 downwards.
AAAGATAAACATCACATGCAATCAATATAAGTGATATGATATGGCCATCATCATCTTGTGCTTGTGATCTCCATCTTCGAAGCACCGTCATGATCACCATCGTCATCGGCGCGACACCTTGATCTCCATCATAGCATCGTTGTCGTCTCACCAATCTTATGCTTCTACGTCTATCGCTACCGCTTAGTGATAAAGTAAAGCATTACAGGGCGATTGCATTGCATACAATAAAGCGACAACCATATGGCTCCTGCCAGTTGCCGATAACTCGGTTACAAAACATGATGATCTCATATAATAAAATTTAGCATCATGTCTTGACCATATCACATCACAACATGCCCTGCAAAAACAAGTTAGACGTCCTCTACTTTGTTGTTGCAAGTTTTACGTGGCTGCTACGGGCTTAGCAAGAACCGTTCTTACCTACGCATCAAAACCACAATGATAGTTTGTCAAGTTGGTGCTGTTTTAACCTTCGCAAGGACCGGGCGTAGCCACACTCGGTTCAACTAAAGTTGGAGAAACTGACACCCGCCAGCCACCTTTGTGCAAAGCACATCGGTAGAACCAGTCTCGCGTAAGCGTACGCGTAATGTCGGTCCGGGCCGCTTCATCCAACAATACCGCCGAACCAAAGTATGACATGCTGGTAAGCAGTATGACTTATATCACCCACAACTCACTTGTGTTCTACTCGTGCATATAACATCAACGCATAAAACCTGGCTCTGATACCACTGTTGGGGAATGTAGTAATTTCAAAAAATTTCCTACGCACACGCAAGATCATGGTGATGCATAGCAACGAGAGGGGAGAGTGTTGTCCACGTACCCTCATAGACCGAAAGCGGAAGCGTTAGCACAACGCGGTTGATGTAGTCGTACGTCTTAACGATCCGACCGGTCAAGTACCGAACGCACGGCACCTCCGAGTTCAACACACGTTCAGCCCGATGACGTCCCTCGAACTCCGATCCAGCCGAGTGTTGAGGGAGAGTTTCGTCAGCACGACGACGTGGTGACGATGATGATGTTCTACCGATGTAGGGCTTCGCCTAAGCACCGCTACAGTATTATCGAGGTGGACTATAGTGGAGGGGGGCACCGCACATGGCTAAAAGATCAAACGATCAATTGTTGTCTCCTTGGGGTGCCCCCTGCCCCCGTATATAAAGGAGCAAGGGGGGAGGTGCGGCCGGCCAGGGAGGAGGCGCGCCAGGAGGAGTCTTACTCCCACCGGGAGTAGGACTCCCTCCCTTCCTTGTTGGAATAGAAGGGGGAAAGAGGTGGAGGAGAGGAAGGAAAGGGGGGCGCCGCCCCCTCTCCTTGTCCTATTCGGACTAGGGGGAGGGGCGCGCGGCCCTTGCCCTGGCCGCCTCTCCTCATCTCCACTAAGGCCCACTATGGCCCATTAACCCCTGGGGGGTTCCGGTAACCCCTCCGGTACTCCGGTAAAATCCCGATTTCACCAGGAACACTTCCGATATCCAAATATAGGCTTTCAATATATCAATCTTCATGTCTCGACCATTTCGAGACTCCTCGTCATGTCCGTGATCACATCCGGGACTCCGAACAACCTTCGGTACATCAAAACATATAAACTCATAATATAACTGTCATCGAAACTTTAAGCATGCGGACCCTACGGGTTCGAGAACTATGTAGACATGACCTTGACACGTCTCCAGTCAATAACCAATAGCAGAACCTGGATGCTCATATTGGCACCCACATATTCTACGAAGATCTTTATCGGTCAGACCGCATAACAACATACGTTGTTCCCTTTGTCATCGGTATGTTACTTGCCCGAGATTCGATCGTCGGTATCTGAATACCTAGTTCAATCTCGTTACCGGCAAGTCTCTTTACTCGTTCCGTAATACATCATCCCACAACTAACTCATTAGTTGCAATGCTTGCAAGGCTTAAGTGATGTGCATTACTGAGAGGGCCCAGAGATAACTCTCCAACAATCGGAGTGACAAATCCTAATCTCGAAATACGCCAACCCAACAAGTACCTTCGGAGACACCTATAGGGCACCTTTATAATCACCCAATTACGTTGTGACGTTTGGTAGCACACAAAGTGTTCCTCCGGTAAACGGGAGTTGCATAATCTCATAGTCATAGGAACATGTATAAGTCATGAAGAAAGCAATAGCAACATACTAAACGATCGAGTGCTAAGCTAACGGAATGGGTCAAGTCAATCACATCATTCTCCTAATGATGTGATCCCGTTAATCAAATGACAACTCATGTCTATGGCTAGGAAACATAACCATCTTTGATCAACGAGCTAGTCAAGTAGAGGCATACTAGTGACACTCTGTTTGTCTATGTATTCACACAAGTATTATGTTTCCGGTTCATACAATTCTAGCATGAATAATAAACATTTATCATGATATAAGGAAATAAATAATAACTTTATTATTGCCTCTAGGGCATATTTCCTTCATCCATCACCTTCCCCCCTCTATCTACAGCGGTCCACTCTCCCGCAACCCGCTGTACCCTCTACTTGAACATGGTGATTTATGCTTCATATTATTATCCAATGATGTGTTGCCATCCTATGATGTCTGAGTAGATTTTCATTATCCTATCGGTGGCTGGTGAATTGCTATGATTGATTTAATTTGCTTGTGGTTATGTTGCTGTCCTTTGGTGCCCATCATATGAGCGCGCGCGTGGATCACACCATAGGGTTAGTTGTATGTTGATAGGACTATGTATTGGAGGGCAAGAACGATAGAAGCTTCAACCTAGCATAGAAATTGATGCATACGGGATTGAAGGGGGACCAATATAACTTAATGCTATGGTTGGGTTTTACCTTAATGAATGTTAGTAGTTGCGGATGCTTGCTAATAGTTCCAATCATAAGTGCATAGAATTCCAAGTCAGGGATGACATGCTAGGAGTGGCCTCTCCCACATAAAACTTGCTATCGGTCTAGTAAAGTAGTCAATTGCTTAGGGACAATTTCGCAACTCCTATCACCACTTTTCCACACTCGCTATATTTACTTTATTGTTTCTTTATCTAAACAACCCCTACTTTTTATTTATGCGCTCTTTATTATCTTGCAAACCTATCCAAAAACGCCTACAAAGTACTTCTAGTTTCATACTTGTTTCCGGTAAAGCGAACGTTAAGTGTGCGTAGAGTTGTATCGGTGGTCGATAGAACTGGAGGGAATATTTGTTCTACCTTTAGCTCCTCGTTGGGTTCGACACTCTTACTTATCGAAAGAGCCTACAATTGATCCCCTATACTTGTGGGTTATCAAGACCTTTTTCTGGCGCCGTTGCCGGGGAGTCATAGCGTGGGGTGAATATTCTCGTGTGTGCTTGTTTGCTTTATCACTAAGTAATTTTTATTTGCTGTTCTTAGTTGTTTTCTATCTTTAGTTATGGGTAGGAAACGCAAAATACCAAAAAAATTAGTTGTACCTACTGAACCAATGGTTGAAGAACCACTCAAAATCTATCACACTCCTGAAGCTTATTACTTGTATCATCTTTGATCCCTATGTGCTCGGGATGAAACCCCAACTAGCTTAGTTGAGGGAAGATCTTTAGATGAGCATGCTTGTTATGTGCGGCATCGCATATCTGAAAAAGGGAAACTTTTACTGGGTCAAATTCATCGTTTGCAATGCTATGCTTGGAATTTATGTGAAATATATGATTTTACTTGTTGTTCTGAAAACCCTAAGAAACACCTTCCCTACCAATGTGAGTTTAGTGATAATGGCATCGTATCTTCGTATGCTAAGGGTGTTTATAATTACTATGATGTTCAACAAATTGAAGAATTTGTTGCTTTTAAGGGTGCTTATGAAATTGCTTCTTTGATTAGAAAATATGATGCTACTCTTTACAAGTCTGAAAATTTTGCCATACTTGAATATTGTTATGAGAATTATGCTTCTAATGCCTATGTTAAACCATATATTGAGGACTCCTCCGCTGTCCAAGAAGAGACTAATATTTTGCAGGAGTCTATGGAAGAAGAAATTGATGAAACTGTGAGCTCATTGAATGAAAAAGATGAGGAGGAGAGCGAAGAACAAAAGGAGGAAGAGCGGATTAGCTACCCGTGCCCACCTTCTAACGAGAGTAACTCTTCAACTCATACATTTATTAATTTCCCTTCATGCTTACCGAAGGATGATTGCTATGATGACTGTTATGATCCTGTTGATTCTCTTGAAATATCCCTTTTTGATGATGCTTGCTATGCTTGTGGCCAAGATGCCAGTATGAATTATGCTTATAGAGATGAACTTGCTATAGTTCCTTATGTTAAACATGAAATTGTTGCTATTGCACCCACGCATGATAGTCCTATTGTCTTTTTGAATTCTCCCTACTACACTATATCGGAGAAGTTTGTGCTTATGAAGGATTATATTTATGGGTTGCCTTTTACCGATACACATGATGATTTTGATGAATATAATGTGCATGTGCTTGCTGCTACTACTTGCAATTATTATGAGAGAGGAACTATATCTCCACCTCTCTATGTTTCCAACATGAAAAAATTGCAAGAAATTGTTTATACTATGCATTGGCCTTTACTTTGTGTGCATGAATTGTTCTTTTATGACATGCCGATGCATAGGAAGAGAGTGAGACTTCGTCATTGCTTGATATATGTTACTTTGTGCTCACTACTAAATGCCAAATCATTGTTAATTAAAATTGGCTTTGATATACCTTGGGATCCGGGTGGATCCATTACTTGAGCACTATATGCCTAGCTTAATGGCTTTAAAGAAAGCGCTGCCAGGGAGACAACCCGGAAGTTTTAGAGAGTAAATTATTTCTGTTGAGTGCTTTCATATAGTTTAAAAACAAAAAAATAAAGAGGGGAACCCAAAACTTTTCAAAAAGAAAAGCGAAAGTGAGAAAGACGAGCATTGTTGAAGTGGGAGCTAGCCTTGAACTTTGTTCATGCTCACGGAAACTTTGTGAATCTTGATTACAGAAACTTTTCAACAAAAATAATTATCCCCTTGTACAATTCCATTGTATTATAAAAATAATGTGCCAAGGTTTTCCTTTAGGATGTTTACAATGCTTGTTGGTTTGTGCGGTGCAGGACAGAAACTTTGGCTGTAGTGCGCGATTTTTAGTTTTTTACTGGAACGTCAAACGGTTCTGATTCATTTTGCAATGTCTTTCTATAAACATTTTTTATTTTTCCTAATTTTGGAAGAATATTTCAAGTACCATAAATATGGTTAATGTTCAGATTATTACAAACTGTTCTGTTTTAGACAGATTCTGTTTTTGATGCATAGTTTGCTTGTTTTGATGAAACTATCAATTTATATCAGTGGATTAAGCCATGAAAAAGTTATATTACAGTAGCTATAATGCAAAAACAAAATATGAATTGGTTTGCAACAGTACTTAGAGTAGTGATTTGCTTTAGTATACTAACGGATTTTACCGAGTTTTTTGTTTAAGTTTTGTGTGGATGAAGTGTTCGATGATCGAGAAGGTCTCGATGTGAGAAGAAGGAAGAGAGGCAAGAGATCAAGCTTGGGGATGCCCAAGGCACCCCAAGTAAATATTCAAGGAGACTCAAGCGTCTAAGCTTGGGGATGCCCCGGAAGGCATCCCCTCTTTCTTCAACAAGTATCGGTATGTTTTCGGATTCGTTTCGTTCATGCGATATGTGCAAATCTTGGAGCGTCTTTTGCATTTAGTTTTCACTTTTATTTTATGCACCATGCTGGTATGAGGTAGTCCTTGGTTGATTTATAGAATGCTCATTGCACTTCACTTATATTCTTTGAGTATGGCTTTATAGAATGCTTCATGTGCTTCACTTATATCATTTGAAGTTTGGATTGCCTATTTCTCTTTACATAGAAAACCGCCATTTGTAGAATGCTCTTTTGCTTCACTTATATTTGTTAGATCGTGGGCATATCTTTTGTATAAAGAATTAAACTCTCTTGCTTCACTTATATCTATTTAGAGAGATGACAGGAACTGGTCATTCACATGGTTAGTCATAAAATCCTACATAAAACTTGTAGATCACTGAATATGATATGTTTGATTCCTTGCAATAGTTTTGCGATATAAAGATGGTGATTTTAGAGTCATGCTAGTGGGTAGTTGTGGATTTTAGAAATACTTGTGTCAAGGATTGTCATTCCTTTAGCATGCACGTATGGTGAACCGTTATGTAACGAAGTTGGAGCATGAGGTATTTATTGATTGTCTTCCTTATGAGTGGCGGTCGGGGACGAGCGATGGTCTTTTCCTACCAATCTATCCCCCTAGGGGCATGCGTAGTAGTACTTTGCTTCGAGGGCTAATAAACTTTTGCAATAAGTATATGAGTTCTTTATGACTAATGTGAGTCCATGGATTATATGCACTCTCACCCTTCCATCATTGCTAGCCTCTTCGGTACCGTGCATTGCCCTTTCTCACCTCGAGAGTTGCTGCAAACTTCGCCGGTGCATCCAAACCCCGTGATACGATACGCTCTATCACACATAAGCCTCATTATATCTTCCTCAAAACAGCCACCATACCTACCTATTATGGCATTTCCATAGCCATTCCGAGATATATTGCCATGCAACTTCCATCATCATCATATACATGACTTGAGCACTCATTGTCATATTGCTTTGCATGATCGTAAGATAGCTAGCATGATGTTTGCATGGCTTGTCCGTTTTTTGATGTCATTGCTATGCTAGATCATTGCACATCCCGGTACACCGCCGGAGGCATTCATATAGAGTCATATCTTTGTTCTAGTATCGAGTTGTAACATTGAGTTGTAAGTAAATAAAAGTGTGATGATCATCATTATTAGAGCATTGCCCCAGTGAGGAAAGGATGATGGAGACTATGATTCCCCCACAAGTCGGGATGAGACTCCGGACGAAAAAAATAAAAAGAAATAAAAAAAGAGAAAGGCCAAAAAAAGAGAAAGGCCAAAAAAAGAGAAGGCCCAAAAAAAAGAAAAAAATGAGAGAAAAAGAGAGAAGGGGCAATGTTACTATCCTTTTACCACACTTGTGCTTCAAAGTAGCACCATGTTCTTCATATAGAGAGTCTCTTGAGTTATCACTTTTATATACTAGTGGGAATTTTCATTATAGAACTTGGCTTGTATATTCCGATGATGGGCTTCCTCAAATGCCCGAGGTCTTCATGAGCAAGCAAGTTGGATGCACACCCACTTAGTTTCAGTTTGAGCTTTCATACACTTATAGCTCTAGTGCATCCGTTGCATGGCAATCCCTACTCCTCACATTGACATCAATTGATGGGCATCTCCACAGCCCATTGATTAGCCGCGTCGATGTGAGACTTTCTCCTTTTTTGTCTTCTCACACAAACCTCCATCATCATATTCTATTCCACCCATAGTGCTATGTCCATGGCTTGCGCTCATGTATTGCGTGAGGGTTGAAAAGGCTGAAGCGCGTTCAAGAGTATGAACCAATTGCTCGGCTTTTCATCGGGGTTGTGCATGATTTGAATGCTTTGTGTGGTGAAGATGGAGCATAGCCAGACTATATGATTTTATAGGGATAACTTTCTTTGGCCATGTTATTTTGAAAAGACATGATTGCTTTATTAGTATGCTTGAAGTACTATTGTCTTAATGTCAAATGATAGACTATTGCTTTGAATCACTCGTGTCTTAATATTCATGCCATGATTAGATTACATGATCAAGATTATGCTAGGTAGCATTCCACATCAATTTTTTTTTCATTTACCTACTCGAGGACGAGCAGGAATTAAGCTTGGGGATGCTGATACATCTCCGTCGTATCTATAATTTTTGATTGTTCCATGCCAATATTCTACAACTTTCATATACTTTTTGGCAACTTTTTATACTATTTTTGGGACTACCATATTGATCCAGTGCCCAGTGCCAGTTCCTGTTTGTTGCATGTTTTTGTTTCACAGAATATCCATATCAAACAGAGTCCAAATGGGATAAAAACGGATGAAGATTATTTTTGGAATATTCGGAGAATATGGGAAGAAAAATCCACGCGAGACGGTGCCCGAGGGGGGCACGAGGCAGGGGGCGCGCCTGCCCCCCTCGTGGGCCCCCCCCCATAAGGCAGTTGATGCCCTTCTTCGGCCGCAAGAAAGCTAATTTTTAGGAAAAAATCACGGCGAAAATTTCAGTCCAATCGGAGTTACGGATCTCCATATATATACGAAACAGTGAAAGGGCAGCCGACCAGAACGCAGAAACAGAGAGAGACAGAGAGACAGATCCAATCTCAGAGGGGATCTCGCCCCTCCCATGCCATGGAGGCCAAGGACCAGAGGGGAAACCCTTCTCCCATCTAGGGAGGAGGTCAAGGAAGAAGAAGAAGGGGGCCCCTCTCCCCCTCTCTTCCGGTGGCGCCGGAACGCTGCCGTGGCCACCATCACCATCACCGCGATCTTCACCAACACCTCCGCCATCTTCACCAACATCTCCATCACCTTCCCCCCTCTATCTACAGCGGTCCACTCTCCCGCAACCCGCTGTACCCTCTACTTGAACATGGTGCTTTATGCTTCATATTATTATCCAATGATGTGTTACCATCCTATGATGTCTGAGTAGATTTTCGTTGTCCTATCGGTGGCTGATGAATTGCTATGATTGATTTAATTTGCTTGAGGTTATGTTGCTGTCCTTTGGTGCCCATCATATGAGCGCGCGCGTGTATCACACCATAGGGTTAGTTGTATGTTGATAGGGCTATGTATTGGAGGGCAAGAGTGACAGAAGCTTCAACCTAGCATAGAAATTGATGCATACGGGATTGAAGGGGGACCAATATAACTTAATGCTATGGTTGGGTTTTACCTTAATGAACGTTAGTAGTTGCAGATGCTTTCTAATAGTTCCAATCATAAGTGCATAGAATTCCAAGTCAGGGATGACATGCTAGGAGTGGCCTCTCCCACATAAAACTTACTATCGGTCTAGTAAAGTAGTCAATTGCTTAGGGACAATTTCGCAACTCCTATCACCACTTTTCCACACTCGCTATATTTACTTTATTGTTTCTTTATCTAAACAGCCCCTACTTTTTATTTACGCGCTCTTTATTATCTTGCAAACCTATCCAAAAACACCTAGAAAGTACTTCTAGTTTCATACTTGTTTTTGATAAAGCGAACGTTAAGCGTGCGTAGAGTTGTATCGGTGGTCGATAGAACTTGAGGGAATATTTGTTCTACCTTTAGCTCCTCATTGGTTCGACACTCTTACTTATCGAAAGAGGCTACAATTGATCCCCTATACTTGTGGGTTATCAGTAGCGTAAGTATTTCCCTCAGTTTTTGAGAACCAAGGTATCAATCCTGTAGGAGATCACGCACGAGTCCCTCGCACCTACACAAACAAATAAGAACCTCGCAACCAACGCGATAAAGGGGTTGTCATTCCCTCAACGGTCACTTACGAGAGTGAGATCTGATAGATATGATAAGATAATATTTTTGGTATTTTTATGATAAAGAGAAATAAAGATGCAAAGTAAAATAAAAGGAAAAAGAAATAACTAAGTGTTGGAAGATTAATATGATGGAAAATAGACCCGGGGGCCATAGGTTTCACTAGTGGCTTCTCTCAAGAGCATAAGTATTACGGTGGGTGAACAAATTACTATTGAGCAATTGATAGAATTGAGCATAGTTATGAGAATATCTAGGTATGATCATGTATATAGGCATCACGTCCGTGGCAGGTAGACCGACTCCTGCCTGCATCTACTACTATTACTCCACACATCGACCGCTATCCAGCATGCATCTAGAGTATTAAGTTCATAAGAACAGAGTAACGCTTTAAGCAAGATGACATGATGTAGAGGGATAAACTCATGCAATATGATATAAACCCCATCTTGTTATCCTCGATGGAAACAATACAATACGTGCCTTGCTGCCCGTGCTGTCACTGGGAAAGGACACCGCAAGATTGAACCCAAAGCTAAGCACTTCTCCCATTGCAAGAAAGATCAATCTAGTAGGCCAAACCAAACTGATAATTCGAAGAGACTTGCAAAGATAACCAATCATACATAAAAGAATTCATAGGAGATTCAAATATTGTTCATAGATAAACTTGATCATAAACCCACAATTCATCGGTCTCACGTTCCCGAAGGTTTCATTCCGTTTGGACTCCATTTGATATTCTTTTTCTGCGAAACACTGAAATAGGCAAAAAAAACAGCAATTTGGGCTGGGCCTCCGATTAATAGGTTAGTCCCAAAAATAATATAAAAGTGTATAATAAAGCCCATTAACATCCAAAACAGAATATAATATAGCATGGAACAATAAAAAATTATAGATACGTTGGAGACGTATCACGATGCTTATGTTAAAAAGCTTCAACCTGATAAGCTCGAACCCAAATCAGAGAAATGTGTCTCCATAGGATACCCAAAGGAAACTGTTGGGTACACCTTCTATCACAGATCCGAAGGCAAGACATTCATTGCAAAGAATGGATCCTTTCTAGAGAAGGAGTTTCTCTCGAAAGAAGTGAGTGGGAGGAAAGTAGAACTTGATGAGGTAACTATACCTGCTCCCTTATTGGAAAGTAGTTCATCACAGAAATCAGTTCTAGTGACGTCTATACCAATTAGTGAGGAAGCTAATGATGATGATCATGAAACTTCAGATCAAGTTGCTACTGAACCTCGTAGGTCAACCAGAGTAAGATCCGCACCAGAGTGGTACGGTAATCCTGTTCTGGAGGTTATGTTACTAGACCATGACGAACCTACAAACTATGAAGAAGCGATGGTGAGCCCAGATTCCGCAAAATGGCTTGAGGCCATGAAATCTGAGATGGGATCCATGTATGAGAACAAAGTGTGGACTTTGGTTGACTTGCCCGATGATCGGCAAGCCATTGAGAATAAATGGATCTTCAAGAAGAAGACTGACGTTGACGGTAATGTTACTGTCTATAAAGCTCGACTTGTTGCAAAAGGTTTTCGACAAGTTCAAGGGATTGACTACGATGAGACTTTCTCACCCGTAGCGATGCTTAAGTCTGTCCGAATCATGTTAGCAATTGCCGCATTTTATGATTATGAAATTTGGCAAATGGATGTCAAAACTGCATTCCTGAATGGATTTCTGGAAGAAGAGTTGTATATGATGCAACCGGAAGGTTTTGTCGATCCAAAGGGAGCTAAACAAAGTGTGCAAGCTCCATCGATCCATTTATGGACTGGTGCAAGCCTCTCGGAGTTGGAATAAACGTTTTGATAGTGTGATCAAAGCATATGGATTTATACAGACTTTTGGAGAAGCCTGTATTTACAAGAAAGTGAATAGGAGCTCTGTAGCATTTCTGATATTATATGTAGATGACATATTGTTGATTGGAAATGATATAGAATTTCTGGATAGCATAAAGGGATATTTGAACAAGAGTTTTTCAATGAAGGACCTTGGTGAAGCTGCTTATATATTGGGCATCAAGATCTATAGAGATAGATCAAGACGCTTAATTGGACTTTCACAAAGTACATACCTTGACAAAGTTTTGGAGAAGTTCAAAATGGATCAAGCAAAGAAAGGGTTCTTGCCTGTGTTACAAGGTGTGAAGTTGAGTAAGACTCAATGCCCGACCACTGCAGAAGATAGATAGAAGATGAAAGATGTTCCCTATGCTTCAGCCATAGGCTCTATCATGTATGCAATGCTATGTACCAGACCTGATGTGTGCCTTGCTATAAGTTTAGCAGGGAGGTACCAAACTAATCCAGGAGTGGATCACTGGACAGCGGTCAAGAACATCCTGAAATACCTGAAAAGGACTAAGGATATGTTTCTCGTTTATGGAGGTGACAAAGAGCTAGTCGTAAATGGTTACATCGATGCAAGCTTTGACACTGATCCAGACGATTCTAAATCGCAAACCGGATATGTGTTTACATTGAACGGTGGAGCTGTCAGTTGGTGCAGTTCTAAACAAAGCGTTGTGGCGGGATCTACGTATGAAGCGGAGTGCATAGCTACTTCGGAAGCAGCAAATGAAGGAGTCTGGATGAAGGAGTTCATATCCGATCTAGGTGTCATACCTAGTGCATCGGGTCCAATGAAAATCTTTTGTGACAATACTGGTGCAATTGCCTTGGCAAAGGAATCCAGATTTCACAAGAGAACCAAGCACATCAAGAGACGCTTCAACACCATCCGGGACCAAGTCCAGGTGGGAGACATAGAGATTTGCAAGATACATGCGGATCTGAATGTTGCAGACCCGTTGACTAAGCCTCTTCCACGAGCAAAACATGATCAGCACCAAGGCTCCATGGGTGTTAGAATCATTGCTGTGTAATCTAGATTATTGACTCTAGTGCAAGTGCGAGACTGAAGGAAATATGCCCTAGAGGCAAGAATAAAGTTATTATTTATTTCCTTATATCATGATAAATGTTTATTATTCATGCTAGAATTGTATTAACCGGAAACATAATACTTGTGTGAATACATAGACAAACAGAGTGTCACTATTATACCTCTACTTGACTGGCTCATTGATCAAAGATGGTTATGTTTCCTAGCCATAGACATGAGTTGTCATTTGATTAACGAGATCACATCATTAGGAGAATGATGTGATTGACTTGACCCATTCCGTTAGCTTAGCACTTGATCGTTTAGTATTCTGCTATTGCTTTCTTCATGACTTATACATGTTCCTATGACTATGAGATTATGCAACTCCCGTTTACCGGAGGAACACTTTGTGTGCTACCAAACGTCACAACGTAACTGGGTGATTATAAAGGTGCTCTACAGGTGTCTCCAAAGGTACTTGTTGGGTTGGCATATTTCGAGATTAGGATTTGTCACTCCGATTGTCGGAGAGGTATCTCTGGGCCCACTCGGTAATACACATCACTATAAGCCTTGCAAGCATTGTAACTAATGAGTTAGTTGCGGGATGATGTATTACGGAACGAGTAAAGAGATTTGCCGGTAACGAGATTGAACTAGGTATTGAGATACCGACGATCGAATCTCGGGCAAGTAACATACCGATGACAAGGGGAACAACGTATGTTGTTATGCGGTTTGACCGATAAAGATATTCGTAGAATATGTGGGAGCCAATATGAGCATCCAGGTTCCGCTATTGGTTATTGACCGGAGACGTGTCTCGGTCATGTCTACATAGTTCTCGAACCTGTAGGGTCCGCACGCTTAAAGTTCGGTGATGATCGGTAATATGAGTTTATGTGTTTTGATGTACCGAAGGTAGTTCGGAGTCCCGGATGAGATCGGGGACATGACGAGGAGTCTCGAAATGGTCGAGACGTAAAGATCGACATATTAGACGACTATATTCGGACATCGGAAAGGTTCCGAGTGATTCGGTATTTTTCGGAGACGAGAATTCATCGGGGAGCTTAATGGGCCAAGATGGGCCTTAGTGGAGAAGAGGAGGGGCGGCTAGGGCTGGCCGCGCGCCCCCTCCCCCTCTAGTCCGAATTGGACAAGGAGGGGGGGCGGCGCCCCTTTCCTTCCCCCTCTCTCCTTCCCTTCCTTTCCCCCTCCTACTCCAACTAGGAAAAGAGGGAGTCCTACTCCCGGTGGGAGTAGGACTCCTCCCTGGCCGCCGGCCTCCTCCCCCTGATCCTTTATATACGGGGGCAGGGGGGGCACCTCTAGACACAACAATTGATCTCTTAGCCGTGTGCGGTGCCCCCCTCCACCATATTCCACCTCGATCATATCGTAGTGGTGCTTAGGCGAAGCCCTGCGTCGGTAGCATCATCGTCACCGTCACCACGCCGTCGTGCTGACGGAACTCTCCCGTGAAGCTCTGCTGGATCGGAGTTCACGGGACGTCATCGAGCTGAACGTGTGCTGAACTCGGAGGTGCCGTACGTTCGGTACTTCGATCGGTCGGATCGTGAAGACGTACGACTACATCAACCACGTTGTGCTAACGCTTCCGCTTTCGGTCTACGAGGGTACGTGGACAACACTCTCCCCTGTCGTTGCTATGCATCACCATGATCCTGTGTGTGCGTAGGAATTTTTTTGAAATTACTATGTTCCCCAACAAACAGCCACTGAAATTCCTCAGTCTGAAGTTCCTGAAGTTGTGACTCAAGAGGTTGTGAGGCCGTCAACTGCAAATCTCCAACCCAAGCCACAAAATTATCATGCAAAGAGGCCAAAATTAAAGGCTGACAATTTCTTCGCTGAGCATCATTTCTTCACTAATGCAAATCCATATGACTCAGCAAGACTTAGGCGCAAGAGGTTCTGGATTGCAAGCTAGATGAACTTTTATGCAGCTGTTCTCTTTGACAAGGACAACGTATTTCAGCACCGTCAAATTCCTCATGTGGATATGGAGTCCATTCCTGGCTTCCAACTTGTTCTGAATGTTCTTCACGAAGTTGGACTCCTCAATTTCTGTGCTGATATCTGTGATTGGAATGAAGAACTAATTCTTCAATTCTATGCAACTCTGCACCTCACTAGAAATGTGGCTTATGTCAATTCATGGGTGCTTCACTGGATGACTGAGAACACTCACTATAAAGCTCCAACCTGTGAATTGCTTCATGCCGTTCCAGTCAGCCCTCCTGCTGAAGGCGCAAGGCTAATATATGAAGAACCTAAACTTCAAAATCATCTGATGCAAGTGCTGATGAAGCCTTTGCGGCCTGGCCAAGCTCCAAGAACCACCTTCCTAGTGAAGGATTTGTTATATGTGCCAAGAACCATCTATCACACATTGACCAAAACCCTCAGTCCAATCAAAGGCCACAATTTTGAAGAAGAAGTTGTTGGCATCATGAAGCATCTGCTGTTCAACATCATACATGGGATTCCCATTAACTATCACGATTTCTTCATGAGGACTCTGGCGAATGTTGCACTGTCACCGTTTGAATTGAAACCCTATGCTCCTTGGATCATGAAATTCATCAGAACCAGGTCTTCAATTCACTACAAGGTAGATTTTCAGAATCACCTCAGCTTTCTGCCTCCTAATGAAGTCCTCAAAAGGACTATTTCTTCAGTTGATGAAAAAGGCAAAGCTGCTGACATTGATGATGGCACTCGTCCATTGGATGGTCAATTTTCCGTAAGACTGCATCTTACTCCACCAATGATAACTCTACTACTCAAGATTCTACCGCCAGAGCCCATGAGCAAAATCCTCAAGCCACTGCCCCACAAGTGATAACTGATCGTGAGCTTCTTCTAAATCTTCATCATAAGGTCGATCACAATCACGAGTGGGTCAAGCGTCAATTTGGCTCACTTCTTCAGAACATTACTATCACGCAAAACACTGTGAAGAAGAATCACTATTATGCGCATGAAATCTTCGATCCCACTTGGGCTATTCTGTCTCATCTTTACAGTGACAAAGACCTCAAGAAGATGGACTTTCAGCAGAACTTTGACTGGGCTCATCCTCCTTTGAAGAAATTCAAGAAGGTCAAAGTTCCTCAGCTGGTCACCACTTCATATTCGTCATCACGCAAGCCGGATGAAGCTGGAGATCTCAACGACACCACGGCAGGACCTACAACGACAAACGGCCCCAACAATGCTGGCGCTCCTCCATCGACCTCATGATAATATTTGTCAGGGGCGTTAGTCCTCATTTTTCGTCCCTTTTGGTCATTCAATGACAAAGGGGGAGAAATTTGAGTTAGTCTTCAAGCGGGTCTTATATATGTGTTATTTTCTCTCTCTCATTAAGTTACAACTCTCGCTCTTTTGAAATGTTTGTTGATTGAGTTGTAAACTTAAGTCTGATGGTGGTCTGATACTTTTGAACTAATTTCTGCATTCTTATTTCCTCAAGTACCTTAATGCACGCATGCTAAATTTCGTCAGACACCATTTTTCGTCATGCATTTCAAATTCTTAATATTATATGTTAAATGCGTGTATGGATTACAAGATATAGGGGGAAATCTCCATGATATTATTCTAGAATGTGCATTTGCAATCCAAAGCAAATTCCTCAATATGCACATCTTCAGGGGGAGTTCTTCTATATCTTGCAATCAAATTACGCAATATAAGTATTTACACATCATATGTTTATCCCCGTTGAAAACTTAACCTATTTTTCATCAATCACCAAAAGGGGGAGATTGTAAGAGCATCTAGTACAAGGCAAGTAACACTTTGATCATATCCCTTTATTACCCAGTTTTTATGCATTAGTGTCAACCCTCAAACACTGCATGAGTAGGATTTGATTAACATGTGGGTATTGGGAAGTAGATGATGAGGTAGCACCTATTGTCCTGTATCAAACCCTGGGTATTTACTACGTTATGCCTATACTGCTATGCTATGCTCGTAGACGTGGTTTGGTTTGAGTGATTCATGATAGATGTGAGTATTATTATGAATAAGGGATAACTTAAGGTGGCTACTTTAATACACATCTGGGTGGATTGTTTGCGGGCACCTGGGGAATCCAGTGTTGTCTAAGAAGATCCCGGGGTATCCATGTGATTTTCCTATGGTTCGCCACCCAGACCCAAAGGAATCATTATGTTATTCATGCTGGAAACTTTCGTGTGCAGCCACAAGCCATTATGGGCTCTGGCTTAGTTGAGTATGTTGTGTGACCTCTTACAGTGGTAGACTAGGAGATGTAGGTGGTACGGTCTACCCGTCGTAACGAGCTAACGCTTCTGAAAGACAGTGTCTCGGTCATCCGTTTCTCAAACATCATGCAATGCGAGAAATTTAACGAAGGAGAGCGAGTCTTGTGGGGAAAAGTGCGCAAACCTCTGCAGAGTGTACAAACTAATCATGGTTAGCCGTGTCCCCGGTTATGGACATCTTGAGTATCTGGTGCTTGAATTATTATGTTGATCTCATCACCTTACTTAATTAATTTGTTGGGTTATTAATTATTATTTTAGGATTGAGATGGGGTTACCATTCTCAATGTTTTCAACCAACTTTGTAGTTAAATAAAACATATTCCTTTGTTCTAGGGAAAAACTAGCTTTATGCAAATGATAATCGTAGAGCCTTCACCAGCCAAATATGCATGTAGTGATAGCTGTTATTTGTTCATTGCTCTATAGTGTTATCTTGCCAGCATATTCCATGTGCTTACCTACACAGGCTATAACGTATTATGTTGCAGAATTTTCAGATGAAGAGTAAGGTGCGCTAGGTCGTTGCCATGCACTCAGTTTTGCCGTGGAGTTGGATGGACTCTTCTACCTTCGAAGCTTCCGCTGTTATCTTATTTAGATGGCCTTCAGCCATATTATTGTAATAAGTTCTCTTTTGAGACATTCGATGTTATAAGTGTGTGATTGAACTCTGTTATAAATCCTCGAGTACTGTGTGTGTCAGCAATACCGATCCAGGGATGACACTTAAGCACAGAGACTTGACCGCCTGAGGTCGGGTCGCTATAGTCCGGGGACTGTGTGTCCTTTGGTTTAAATACCAAGCCGCTCCAACCAGATGTACAACTGTCACAGCAGTTGGAACTAGTCTACCAAATCATTGTCTTCACCGAGCTACTGGTTCTATTTCCTCAACCCTTTCATTTCCTCATTCATGTGTTGATGAAATTGATTGTTACTGTTTGAAGACTTTAACTGAAGACTTTCTCAATTTCCTCAATCCTATTTCTCCAGTCACTTTGTCTTCTGCCTGCTTATCCTGTTTACACGCTATTTCTGCTCTGAGCATCTTTCATTTCATCATGATGACTATGCTACTGTCTTGTTATGCTTGCACCTGAGTACTTACTCCGCTGCTTGTAATTCGTCACGTAGCAAATCCCTCAGTGACGAATTTGGCAAAATCGCCTATTCACCCTCCTCTAGTCGATATAACGCACTTTCACTACACCCCTCCATTTGAGGTGAAACTTGGCCACAATGATCATCTTAGTGTATGATCAAACCCAGCCAAATCTCAGCATCTATCCCTAGTTGCATCTTCCGCACCTCGGTACAAACACTTTGCCGTTGATTTGTCATCGAGCTAGCTTCAGTCACCTCGTTGATCCCTGTTCTCGTTTCTTTGCTCTTTGGAACTCTCTGTTGAATGACCGATTGTCCAGACACGGTCTGGCTGACCAGAGCCTGTCCCCTCGTCGTGTTCACACGCACTTTGCCGTTGATTTGTCATCGAGATAGCTTCAGTCACCTCGTTGATCCCTGTTCTCGTTTCTTTGCTCTTTGGAACTCTCTGTTGAATGACCGATTGTCCAGACACGGTCTGGCTGACCAGAGCCTGTCCCCTCGTCGTGTTCACACGGTGACTATTCCACTGGCATGCCCGCCCGCACGCTTTGGCAGTCGGGCCCTCATCTTTGTCCGTTCCCTGGCGCTCTCGCCACGACATCATGTGCATGAGCTTCCCCTTGGCCTCGCGCCTGCTCCCCTGCCCTGGGCCCTCGTCTTCATCCGTTCCCTCATGCTCTCGCCACGGCATCATGTCCAGGAGCTTCCCCTTGGCCTCGCGCCTGCTCCCCTGCCCTTGCCCCTTCCTCTTGCTTCGTCCTCACGCGCCGGCAATCACGTCCGCGGGCACACCACGTCAGCTCCACCTCGGCTTGTTGACCGTGTTGCTCCCGAGTCTTCTCTAGCATGCCTGAGCTCCTCCCGCGTCGCCCTGAACCCTCTGGGCTCTCCGCCCTGCCCTCCGTGTAGCCTCGTTGCGCCAGAGCTCCGTGACATGCGTCGCCGTGGCCGTGCACGCCCTCGACCTCGCCTCGCGTCCTGAGCCCTCTCGTTGGCACCAACCTCCTCAACACCCTCCTCAAGCCCTCCCCAGCCTCTTCCCCGAGTTCTAGGAGCCCTCCTTGCCTTCCATTGCCGCCATGGCAGCCGCCTCGGCCATCTCAAATTACGGCGAACCTGGCCCTCTCCCTCCGTTACACCACCACCAGGGCACTCCCCGGACCTCCACGAGCCTCCCCATATCATCGCTTTCATCCCAGAGTGCCCGTAGGCGCAGTTTCAAAAGACGGCCGACGGCCTCCGCCGCGGACGTCCAAGCCGCTATCATCACGTCCCACCTCGGCACACGTGATGTACTTGGTTGGGTGCAGCGCTCCTTCACGGGGGTGCCGGTGCCCTCACCTCGGCCGGAGATGGCCGCAGTCGCCAGGGCCGGCACCGGCCGCGCCCGGCCTCGCTCCCTCCTGTGCCGCGTCGGGAGGATGAAGAAGGATCGGGAGGAGAGAGAAGAGATCCCGCGGGACCCACCTGTAAGCAACCCAGAGGCTGGTCCAGTCAGCTAAGTGGAAGCGTATTCACGGGACTACGTTTTCCTCGGAGGAAAGCTTAATTTGCTTCTACTTCGGCTGAGAATACATTTTCTTTTTGTAGAAGGCGTATTTTGGAGAAAGGTGCTCTCTGTCTAGCCAGCCAGGGAGTTGTTTGTGAATATTACTTTTACATATTAGCCCCTGGCATTCAACTGACCATATCTCCGTGACCGTAACTCTGATTCAGGTGATTCCAAAGCCCACATTTTTTTCTCGTCGAGCCCGTTCCGTTGGTACCATTTTCATGATGTTCTAACATTCTGAAAATGACCATTTTGCCCTTGCCCTTAATCAGCCCCCTCCTGGAGAGAAACTTTTCCGGTGAATCTTTCCGCGAGTTCACCACACCTCTTCCATGATGGCCTTGCAGTAGCCATGGTTTTCCACTTGAATATTTAATTGTGTTGTGCATGTTAATATTCCGTGAATGTT
Source organism: Triticum aestivum (assembly GCF_018294505.1). Classification (NCBI taxonomy): domain Eukaryota; kingdom Viridiplantae; phylum Streptophyta; class Magnoliopsida; order Poales; family Poaceae; genus Triticum; species Triticum aestivum. The sequence continues at coordinate 247,960,833 of NC_057802.1, read as the reverse complement.
TTATATATGATTGTGAATCCATGTTTATTTTTAGGCCATGATCATTTGCATCTAGTTGGTTAAATGATTACTTGCTAACATTATTATCCTGTCCTATTCTGGTATTTATTTCCGATGCTAGTGGGCGTGCTATGCTTAAATGAAGTGTTATAGTTGTGCTATCGGTATGCCATGATGCATCTAGTAGAATAAATGATTTATTGTTATTGATATGTTTAATGGTTATGCTGCTCATCCATGCTTATATTCATATCATGCTCGTATGCATTGTCATTTCATCATGCTATTTTATTATGGCTCAGCTCATCACCATTCAAGTTAAACCGGACTTAAATAGTGTCATCGAATTGAGCTGACCAGTGCAGCCACACTTGCCTTATGAGGGCCCCTGATGCGGTCTATTGTCATGCCTCTCGCCGGTGCCTCCAACTAGGGAAGGTTATGTGCGCACGCAACCCTGATCAGGTAGGCCATAAGCCTTGTGTGCCCATAGTTTTTGTTGGAAATATGCCCTAGAGGCAATAATAAATTGGTTATTATTATATTTCCTTGTTCATGATAGTCGTTTATTATCCATGCTAGAATTGTATTGATAGGAAACTCAGATACATGTGTGGATACATAGACAACACCATGTCCCTAGTAAGCCTCTAGTTGACTAGCTCGTTGATCAATAGATGGTTACGGTTTCCTGACCATGGACATTGGATGTCGTTGATAACGGGATCACATCATTAGGAGAATGATGTGATGGACAAGACCCAATCCTAAGCCTAGCACAAGATCGTGTAGTTCGTTTGCTCAGAGCTTTTCTAATGTCAAGTGTCATTTCCTTAGACCATGAGATTGTGCAACTCCCGGATACCGTAGGAATGCTTTGGGTGTACCAAACGTCACAACGTAACTGGGTGGCTATAAAGGTGCATTACAGGTATCTCCGAAAGTGTCTGTTGGGTTGGCACGAATCGAGACTGGGATTTGTCACTCCGTGTAAACGGAGAGGTATCTCTGGGCCCACTCGGTAGGACATCATCATAATGTGCACAATGTGACCAAGGAGTTGATCACGGGATGATGTGAGTTACGAAACGAGTAAAGAGACTTGCCGGCAACGAGATTGAACAAGGTATCGGGATACCGACGATCGAATCTCGGGCAAGTAACATACCGATAGACGAAGGGAATTGCATACGGGATTGATTGAATCCCCGACATCGTGGTTCATCCGACGAGATCATCGTCGAACATGTGGGAGCCAACATGGGTATCCAGATCCCGTTGTTGGTTATTGACCGGAGAACGTCTCGGTCATGTCTGCATGGTTCCCGAACCCGTAGGGTCTACACACTTAAGGTTCGATGACGCTAGGGTTATAGGGAATAGATATACGTGATTACCGAATGTTGTTCGGAGTCCCGGATGAGATCCCGGATGTCACGAGGAGTTCCGGAATGGTCCGGAGGTAAAGATTTATATATGGGAAGTCCTGTTTTGGTCACCGGAAAAGTTTCGGGTGATATCGGTAATGTACCGGGACCACCGGGAGGGTCCCGGGGGTCCACCAAGTGGGGCCACCAGCCCCAGAAGGCTGCATGGGCCAAGTGCGGGAGGGGACCAGCCCCAGGTGGGCTGGTGCGCCCCCCCACCAAGGCCCAAGGCGCATGGGAAAGTGGGAGGGGGCAAACCCTAGATCCAGATGGGCCTTAAGGCCCACCCTAGTGGCGCCCCCCTCTCTCCTCCCCTTGGCTGCCCCCCCTAGATGGGATCTAGGGCTGGCCGCCAGCCCTTGGGGGTGGAAACCCTAGAGGGGGCGCAGCCCCCTCCCCCCCTATATATAGTTGAGGTTTGGGGCTGCCCAGGACACGAGAACGTCTCTCTTTCGGTGCAGCCCTACCCCTCTCCTTCCTCCTCCTCTCCCGCGGTGCTTGGCGAAGCCCTGCGGGATTGCCACACTCCTCCACCACCACCACGCCGTCGTGCTGCTGCTGGACGGAGTCTTCCCCAACCACTCCCTCTCTCCTTGCTGGATCAAGGCGTGGGAGACGTCACCGGGCTGCACGTGTGTTGAACGCGGAGGCGCCGTGGTTCGGCGCTTAGATCGGAATCAACCGCGATCTGAATCGCTACGAGTACGACTCCTTCATCCGCGTTCTTGCAACGCTTCCGCATCGCGATCTACAAGGGTATGTAGATGCACTCCCCTTCCCCTCGTTGCTAGATTACTCCATAGATTGATCTTGGTGATGCGTAGAAAATTTTGAATTTCTGCTACGTTCCCCAATAGTGGTATCAGAGCCAGGTTTATGCGTAGTTTCTATGCACGAGTAGAACACAAAGCAGTTGTGGGCGTAGATGTTGCCAATTCTTCTTGCCGCTACTAGTCTTATCTTGTTTCGGCGGCATTGTGGGATGAAGCGGTCCGGACCGACCTTACACGTACGCTTATGTGAGACAGGTTCCACCGACTGACATGCACTAGTTGCATAAGGTGGCTAGCGGGTGTCTGTCTCTCCCACTTTAGTCGGAACGGATTCGATGAAAAGGGTCCTTATGAAGGGTAAATAGAAATTGGCATATCACGTTGTGGTTTTACGTAGGTAAGAAACGTTCTTGCTAGAAACCTATACAAGCCACGTAAAAAAATTGCAACAACAATTAGAGGACGTCTAACTTGTTTTTGCAGCATGTGCTATGTGATGTGATATGGCCAGAAGATGTGATGAATGATATATGTGATGTATGAGATTGATCATATTCTTGTAATAGGAATCACGACTTGCATGTCGATGAGTATGACAACCGGCAGGAGCCATAGGAGTTGTCTTTATTTTTTGTATGACCTGCGTGTCATTGAATAACGCCATGTAAATTACTTTACTTTATTGCTAAGCGCGTTAGCCATAGAAGTAGAAGTAATCGTTGGCGTGACAACTTCATGAAGACACAATGATGGAGATCATGATGATGGAGATCATGGTGTCATGCCGGTGACAAAGATGATCATGGTGCCCCGAAGATGGAGATCAAAGGAGCAAAATGATATTGGCCATATCATGTCACTATTTGATTGCATGTGATGTTTATCATGTTTACATCTTATTTGCTTAGAACGACGGTAGCATAAATAAGATGATCCCTCACTAAAATTTCAAGAGACGTGTTCCCCCTAACTGTGCACCGTTGCGAAGGTTCGTTGTTTCAAAGCACCACGTGATGATCGGGTGTGATAGATTCTAACGTTCGGATACAACGGGTGTTGACGAGCCTAGCATGTACAGACATGGCCTCGGAACACATGCAAAACACTTAGGTTGACTTGACGAGCCTAGCATGTACAGACATGGCCTCGAAACACAAGAGATCGAAAGGTCGACCATGAGTCGTATAGTAGATACGATCAACATGGAGATGTTCACCGATGATAACTAGTCTGTCTCACGTGTTGATCGGACATGGCCTAGTTTGACTTGGATCATGTATCACTTAGATGACTAGAGGGATGTCTATCTGAGTGGGAGTTCAATAATCAGATAAACTTCATTATCATGAACATAGTCAAAAGGTCTTTGCAAATTATGTCATACGCTTTAGTTCTACTGTTTAAGATACGTTCCTAGAGAAAATTTAGTTGAAAGTTGGTAGTAGCAATTATGCGGACTGGGTCCGTAAACTGAGGATTGTCCTCATTGCTGCACAGAAGGCTTATGTCCTTAAAGCACCGCTCGGTGTGCTGAACCTCAGCGTCGTCTGTAGATGTTGCGAAACATCTGGCACACACGTTTTGATGACTACGTGATAGTTCAGTGCGTATTGCTAACGGTTTAGAATTGTGGCACCAAAGACGGTTTTGCAACGTCGCAGAACATATGAGATGTTCCGAAGACTGAAATTGGGATTTCAGACTAGTTCCCACGTCAAGAGGTATGAGACCTCTGACAAGTTTCTTAAGCCTGCAAACTAAGGGAGAAAAGCTCAATCGTTGAGCATGTGCTCAGATTGTCTGAGTACCACAATCACTTGAATCGAGTGGGAGTTAATCTCCCAGATGAGATAGCGATGGTTCTCCATAGTCACTGCCACCAAGCTAGTAGAGCTTCGTGATGAACTATAACGTATCAGGGATAGTTATGATGATCCTTGAGCTATTCGCGATGTTTGACACCGCAAAAGTAGAAATCAAGAAGGAGCATCAATTGTTGATGGTTAGTAAAACCACTAGTTTCTAGAAGGGCAAGGGCAAAAGGGATACTTCATGAAACAGCAAATCGTTTGCTGCTCTAGTGAAGAATCCCAAGGTTGAACCCAAACCCGAGACTAAGTGCTTCTGTAATGAGGGGAACGGTCACTGAAGCAGTACTACCCTAGATACTTGGTAGATGAGAAGGCGGGCAAGGTCGACAGAAGTATATTGGATATACGTTATATGAATGTGTACTTTACTAGTACTCCTAGCAGCACTAGGGTATTAGATACCGGTTCGGTTGCTAAGTGTTAGTAACTCGAAATAAAAGCTGCGGAATAAACGGAGACTAGCTAAAGGTGAGATGACGATATGTGTTGGAAGTGTTTCCAAGGTTGATGTGATCAAGCATCGCATGCTCCCTCTACCATCGAGATTTGGTGTTTGCGTTGAGCATGATTGGATTATGTTTATCGCAATACGGTTATTCATTTAAGGAGAATAATGGTTACTCTGTTTATTTGAATAATACCTTCAATGGTCTTGCACCTAAAATGAATCTCGATCTTAGTGATACACATGTTCATGCCAAAAGTAATGATAGTACCACATACTTGTAGCACTGCTATTTGAGTCATATTGGGATAGAACGCATGAAGACGCTCCATGTAGATGGATCTTTGGACTCAGTCGTTTTTGAAAAGATTGAGGCATGCGAACCATGTCTATTGGTATATATGCATGAAGAAACTCCATGCAGATGGATCGTTTGGACTCACTTGATTTTGAATCACTTGAGACATGCAAATCATACCACATGGGCAAGATGACTGAAAGTCCTCGTTTTCAGAAAAATGGAACAAGAGAGCAACTTATTGGAAGTAATACATTTTGATATATGCATTCCAATGAGTGCTGAGGCATGCAGTGGATATCGTTATGTTCTTACTTCACAGATGATTTGAGTAGATGCTGAGTGTATTTACTTGATGAAACACAAGTCTGAATTATTGAAAGGTTCAAGTAATTTCAGAGTGAAGTTGAAGATCGTCGTGACAAGAGGATAAAATGTCTGTGATATGATCATAGAGATGAGTATCCGAGTTACGAGTTTGGCACACAATTGAGACATTGTGGAAAGTGTTTCACAATTAATACCGCCTGGAACACCATAGTGTGATGGTGTGTCCGGACATCATAGCTGCACCCTATTGGATATGGTGCATACCATGATGTTTCTTATCAAATTACCACTATCGTTTATGGGTTAGGCATTAGGGACAACCGCATTCACTTTAAAAGGGGCACCACGCAATTCCGTTGAGACGACACCGTTTAGAGAAACCTAAGTTGTCGTTTCTTAAAAGTTTGGGGTTGCTGCTTATGTGAAAAAGTTTCAGGCTGATAAGCTCGAACCTAAAGCGGATAAATGCATCTTCATAGAAAACCCAAAACAGTTGGGTATACCTCCTATTTCAGATCTGGAAGCAAAAGTAATTGCTTCTAGAGACAGGTCCTTTCTCGAGGAGAAGTTTCTCTCGAAAGAATTGTGTGGGAGGATGGTGGAGACTTGATAAGGTTATTGAACCGTCACTTCAACTAGTGTGTAGCAGGGCACAGGAAGTTGTTCCTGTGGCACCTACACCAATTGAAGTGGAAGCTTATGATAGTGATCATGAAACTTCGGATCAAGTCACTACCAAACCTCGTAGGACGACGAGGATGCGTAATACTTCAGAGTAGTACGTGATCCTGTCTTGGAAGTCATGTTGTTGGACAACGATGGACCTATGAGCTATGGAGAAGCGATGGTGGGCCCATATTCCGACAAATGGTTAGAAGCCATGAAATCCGATATAAATGGAACTTTAAGAAGAAGACGGACGTGGACGGTAATGTTACCGTCTATGAAGCTCGACTTGTGGCAAAGAGTATTTCCACAAGTTCAAGGAGTTGACTACAATGAGATTTTCCCATCCGTAGCGATGCTTAAAGTCCGTCGGAATCATGTTAGCATTAGCAGCATTTATGAAATCTGGTAGATGGATGTCAAAAACAAGTTTCCGTAAGGAAAGGTCGTATGTGATACAATCAGAAAGGTTTTGTCGATCCTAAGGATGCTAAAAGGTATGCTAGCTCCAGCGATCCTTCCATGGACTAGAGCAAGCATCTCGGAGTCAGAATATACGCTTTGATGGTGTGATCAAAGTTTTTGGGTTTATACAAAGTTTGTTAGAAACTTGTATTTACAATAAAGTGAGTGGGAGCGCTACAACATTTCTGATAAGTATATGTGAATGACATATTGTTGATCCGAAATGATGTAAAAATTTCTGGAAAGCATAAAGGGTTGTTTGGAAGGAGTTTTTCAAAGGAAGACCTGGATAAAAGCTGCTTACATATTGGGCATCAAGATCTATAGAGATAGGTCAAGACGCCCGATGATACTTTCAAAGAACGCACACCTTGACATGATTTTGAAAGAGTTCAAAATAGATCAGCAAAGAAGGAGTTCTTGGCTGTGTTACAAGGTGTAAGTATTGAGTAAGACTCAAGACCTGACCACAGCAGAAGAGAGAGAAAGGACGAAGGTCGTCCCCTATGCTTTAGACGTAGGCTCTACAGTATGCTATGCTGTGTACCGCACATGAAGTGTGCCTTGCCATGAGTTGGTCAAGGGGTACAATAGTGATCCGGGAAAGGATCACATGACAGCGGTCGGACTTGTCCTTCGTATCTAGTGGACTAAGGAATTTTCTCGATTATGGAGGTGAAAAGGAGTTCGTCGTAAAGGGTTACATCGATGCGAACTTTGACATTAATCCGGATGACTCTGAGTAGTAAACCGGATTCGTATAGTAGAGCAATTATTTGAAATGGCTCCAAATAGCGCGTGGTAGCATCCACAAGATGACATAAATATTCGTAAAGCACGCACGGATCTGAAAGGTTCAGACCCGTTGACTAATAACCTCTCTCACTAGCATAACATGATCAAACCAGAACTCATTGAGTGTTAATCACATAGAGATGTGAACTAGATTGTTGACTCTAGTAAACTCTTGGGTGTTGGTCGCATGGTGATGTGACCTGTGAGTGTTAATCACATGGTGATGTGAACTAGATTATTGACTCTAGTGCAAGTGGGAGACTGTTGGAAATATGCCCTAGAGGCAATAATAAATTGGTTATTATTATATTTCCTTGTTCATGATAATCGTTTATTATCCATGCTAGAATTGTATTGATAGGAAACTCAAATACATGTGTGGATACATAGACAACACCATGTCCCTAGTAAGCCTCTAGTTGACTAGCTCGTTGATCAAATAGATGGTTACGGTTTCCTAACCATGGACATTGGATGTCGTTGATAACGGGATCACATCATTAGGAGAATGATGTGATGGACAAGACCCAATCCTAAGCCTAGCACAAGATCGTGTAGTTCGTTTGCTCAGAGCTTTTCTAATGTCAAGTATCATTTCCTTAGACCATGAGATTGTGCAACTCCCGGATACCGTAGGAATGCTTTGGGTGTACCAAACGTCACAACGTAACTGGGTGGCTATAAAGGTGCATTACAGGTATCTTCGAAAGTGTCTGTTTGGTTGGCACGAATCGAGACTGGGATTTGTCACTCCGTGTAAATGGAGAGGTATCTCTGGGCCCACTCGGTAGGACATCATCATAATGTGCACAATGTGACCAAGGAGTTGATCACGGGATGATGTGAGTTACGGAACGAGTAAAGAGACTTGCCGGCAACGAGATTGAACAAGGTATCGGGATACCGACGATCGAATCTCGGGCAAGTAACATACCGATAGACGAAGGGAATTGCATACGGGATTGATTGAATCCCCAACATCGTGGTTCATCCGATGAGATCATCGTGGAACATGTGGGAGACAACATGGGTATCCAGATCCCGCTGTTGGTTATTGACCGGAGAACGTCTCGGTCATGTCTGCATGGTTCCCGAACCCGTAGGGTCTACACACTTAAGGTTCGATGATGCTAGGGTTATAGGGAATAGATATACGTGGTTACCGAATGTTGTTCGGAGTCCCGGATGAGATCCCGGACGTCACGAGGAGTTCCGGAATGGTCCGGAGGTAAAGATTTATATATGGGAAGTCCTGTTTTGGTCACCGGAAAAGTTTCGGGTGATATCAGTAATGTACCGGGACCACCGGGAGGGTCCCGGGGGTCCACCAAGTGGGTCCACCAGCCCCAGAAGGCTGCGTGGGCCAAGTGTGGGAGGGGACCAGCCCCAGGTGGGCTGGTGCGCCCCCCACCAAGGCCCAAGGCGCATGGGAAAGTGGGAGGGGGCAAACCCTAGGTCCAGATGGGCCTTAAGGCCCACCCTAGTGGCGCCCCCCTCTCTCCTCCCCTTGGCCGCCCCCCCTAGATGGGATCTAGGGCTGGCCGCCAGCCCTTGGGGGTGGAAACCCTAGAGGGGGCGCAGCCCCCTCCCCCCTATATATAGTTGAGGTTTGGGGCTGCCCAAGACACGAGAACGTCTCTCTTTCGGTGCAGCCCTACCCCTCTCCTTCCTCCTCCTCTCCCGCGGTGCTTGGCGAAGCCCTGCGGGATTGCCACGCTCCTCCACCACCACCACCACGCTGTCGTGCTGCTGCTGGACGGAGTCTTCCCCAACCTCTCCCTCTCTCCTTGCTGGATCAAGGTGTGGGAGACGTCACCGGGCTGCACGTGTGTTGAACGCGGAGGCGCCGTGGTTCGGCGCTTAGATCGGAATCAACCGCGATCTGAATCGCTACGAGTACGACTCCTTCATCCGCGTTCTTGCAACGCTTACGCATCGCGATCTACAAGGGTATGTAGATGCACTCCCCTTCCCCTCGTTGCTAGATTACTCCATAGATTGATCTTGGTGATGCGTAGAAAATTTTGAATTTCTGCTACGTTCCCCAACAGTTTTATGGTATACCATTGTCCCTGTTTGGGACCGTTTTTGTTTTGCTACGAAGGTGGCAGATGTCCAGAGTGGGCATCCGGGGTCACCCATGACTTAGCCCAAAGGGGAGTTGGTCGGAGTGGTCAGCAGAGTGTCATGCAATAGATTGGTTTTGTCGGAACGCCGTTGGTCCACCCGAATGGGTGCACGAGGCCATGGGTTCGTGGTGTGGGTACAGTGTAGTAACCTCTGCAGAGTGTCTAATCTATCGATAGCCGTGCCCATGGATATGGGCCTAGTTCGTAGTAGGTCACACTATGTGTCGACAGTAATAATAACCTGACTAATAAACAACCCTAGCTCGATGAGGACAGAAGTTGGTTGATCTTTATGTGGTCACGAGATGATCACTATGGTATTCTTGATAATGATAATGTGATCTTGTGATGATCACGATGGTATTCTTGATAGTGATAATGATCACAATGGTATTCTTGATAATGATAATGTGATCACGATCATAAGTAATATGGATATTTATGATGGTTATGAGATAACCTCCGAGCAGAGTAAGTTGGTCCATGAGACCTTAAACGTCGATCCCTCCCCTGCATGCTAGCACTAGTGCCATCCGATTCACATCAGGAATTATGTGCATGCCATGCTCATGTTGTTCTAGTACTATCATGCTCATCATGGATGATTAATTTGTAAATACCATGCTATTGTTTCTCTTGATTGCTTTGGTTGTTGTAAGCTTGCGAGTACATTCAAAGTACTCACCCTGCATGTCAAGCCAGATTGCAGGTCATGCCGGGATTGATTGCTTATCGAGGAGTCTGAGTTTGTGCACTAGGATCACGTCCCAGCTAGAGTCCCTACGGAGTGGAGTCCATCGCCGTCATCATTGTTCCGCTGCTAGCATAGAGCTACCTTCGCAGGCGTAGTGTCGCCGTGCCGCTATATTCCGCTGTAATACTTGAACCCTTACACCCGAGTATTTGTAATAAAGAGCCGATCTATTCTATGCCAAGCAGTGCCGTATTCCAGAGACTTATCTCTGGGCTAGAATATGGGGTGTTCCGGTCTCTCTGAGCCGGGGTGCCACACATTTATTTGAATTTTTGATAATGTGTGGCTTCTGCTGCTCAGGGCTAAATACTTGTCATAATGCAGTGGGGCGGGGCACTATACTTTGTGTGATAAACACAGTGTACATATGAAACATGATTTAGATTATGAAGATCTAGCTGGTCCATCAAATGTACTATTATTTGCAATCAGCATCAAGTGTATTCAAAATTTTGAATTCGAGATCATATAGTACACATAGTTCATATCTAACTCTATAGTAATCATGTGGTGTGTTGTTAAGATAATATACAAATGATGGTTTAACTTGGTAACAATCATGATTGTAGATTCTTATTCAAATGGAGAAACAAATTCAAAGTTAGTTTGAATTGCAGCGGTAGTATATACATTTGGAATGCTCTAAAATGTTCGTATGAGTACGTTAGATGCATTATACAGCTAGCAAATTTTTTTAATTGGACATAACATGGATTCATAGCTATGAATAACATTTGTATAGTAAAACGGGACAAGATTCTCTCTTTGTGTGGTGCGAATATTTTTTTTTGGTTTTTTCATTGAGGGAAGTGCGAATTGATTTGGGACCCAGTACATTATTGCATGTTAGGCTTGTCCCAAAATTTCAAACCGCGCCTTGTTATACTGAAAATCCAGATATCCCTTTGTCTCTTTGTGCTCCGAAAATTTGTGCCTTCACAACCCGCGCCTTGCTATCCCGAAATTACAAGGCACGCGGAAACTCCCTCCGGCTGCCAAATCCCGACATGCAAAATCCCCTGTCACATCCCTAGTTCTGGTAATGCACTAGGCTAGCTTTGGTGTTGCATCATGTTTAAATTTTTGCATGAAACTTGAAATGGGGATTGCATAAACCCTAGCACCACTTTAATCAACTAGGGTTTACTAAAATAATTTTCAATGAACCTGAAATGCCCTTAAAAAATGCTCATGATTTAGGAAAAAAGGTGAAAGCCCTAACCATAAATAATGCACATTTTTGCAGGACCAACATGGGCATTGAATTAAATCACACCATATTTGAATTGGGGCTATATATTCTGATAACAAATTCGTTATTCTGCTAACACCTACCTAAATAGACCACATGTCCACATCCCACGTCCAACCTTATCCCCACCCCACCCCGCCCACCTAACCCACCTTCTTCCCCGCGCCGCCAATTACCTTCCCAACCCGTGCGCCCCACGGGCAACCTCCTCGGCACACCACAGAGCCCGCACCGCCGGCTAGCCACCGCGCCGCCACTCCCCCACCCCATCTCCATCGCCACCGTCCCTCCCAACGCCTACCACCCCCCAAATCCCGGTGATGGCCTCCCAACTCATCCCCTTATCCAACGCTCGCGCGACGGCCTTGCATCATCGTTCCCTGCGGCCACGGTTCGAGCTCGCGGTCCCGTCCCCAGTCCGAGTTGCCGCGCGCCTCCTGCCTTCCTCGCCGAGCGGCCACCGACAACCTCCACCTATGCATTGGATTTATCCTCCCGCATCGCCGTGGATCGGGGGAAGAGGAAGGTCGAGGTCGCCAACCGCACCGTCTTCCTCGGGTGCCGGGGATGCTTCACCGTGCACCCGATGTGTCCCCAATGTGGACTGTGTGGGAGCAGGGGGAGGAGGTGCCACAGACTCGCCCTCCCTTCGTCGCGCCCAGCTACGACGTCCACCACCGCCGCTCCATTGTCCCTTCCTTCGCCTGCCCGTGGATGCGGCACGATTCACATATCTAGTGCGAATGGCTCCCAGAAGAAAAACACACCGGCGAGAGAGGCCCACGAGTCGGCTTGTCGATGGGCGACTGTATGTTCTTCAACCCGGGTTCTACAGGATCCGACGGGGGTGCCAGAGTGTGCCGTACGCTGCCGGAGTGTGCAGTATGCTCGGGCTCCCGACGCGGTTCAGTCCCAGCGGTGCTGCAGTGCGGCCGCACCTGGAGTCCCTTGCCGCCTTGCCGCCGTCTCCAGGCCGCGACGGTCCTCCCGCGACGCCCCGGATCCAGGCCGCCCCCCCCACAACACCCTGGCACCAGCCGCCATGAGCCTCCTCCACCCCCCTGGACCAGCCCTCCCTCCAGCCTCCTCCTCAGACGGTGTGCTGGATGGCCGGCTCATCGCCCTGCTGCCTTCTTCCTTCAGCGTCGGCCTCCGTGGTGCAGTCCGGCGTCCGTGGAACGTGCAGCTCGCTAGCTCGTTGCATGCGGTTTCGGCAGTGCAGGCAAGCAATACACGGCCATGCCCGCGTCCAAGTGGTGCAGATTGGTGCCTGTGTCCATGCACTTCGTAGGTGTATTCGGGAACAAACAACAAAAAAGTTTGGTCTCCGACGAGCGCCTTGGACATCTCCCGTATTTCGTTCCTTGCCTGGGTTACCATTTTAGTTTTGGTCAGGTATGATGCTCACTTGTTTGAGTGAAACCGTGCAGTCCTGCAACTGCAGCTGCGCAGTCCGTAAATCGCGGCCCTGAAGTTAAGCTCAGTGTTCTGTGCAGTCGACTTCATGAGCAGTACGCGGGTGGTTCCATGAGGTGTCGTGCCCTTGTGCGTGCAGTTCGCGTGGCACGGAGAGCCTGTGCATGCACAAACGTGGCCGCCGGGAGGCGCACAAGGAGGGCGACGACAGCGAAGCCCCCACCTCTAGGAGATTGAGAAACGAAGGACTTTGCTAGCAATCTCGTCTACTAATCCGTGTCAGCAAGATTTTTAGCATTATTTTTTTGCATGTTCCCCTCGGTTCACTATTTTGGTTTGGGTAGAAAAAATGTTAAGTATAGGGCGGTTCATAGTTTTCTCTTGTATAGTGTGCAGCGGTTCATTTGTCCGTGCACGGCGGTTTGATATGTTTTATTTGATGTAAAATAAAGATAACAGGCAAACAACTAGTAGTTTGTGGTTTATTTTTTCATGCTATAAACTCCTCGCTGTTGGTGGTTGTAACACCCCGGATGTAACTTACCATATTTGTAACTCCAACTCTTGCCATTTTCGGCTATGTGTTATGATATTCCCTTCGTGGTCGGGTTTGTCTTTCATTTTGCATTTTGTTCATGTCATGCATCTCATATCATGTCATCATGTGCATCTCATTTGCATACGTGTTCGTCTCATGCATCCAAGCATTTTCCTCGTTGTCCGTTTTGCAATTCGACACTCCCACATGCACCGGCGCACCCCTCTTGTCTCTTTTCGTGAGCGGGTGTCAAACGTTCTCGGAATGGACCGAGGTTTGCCAAGTGGCCTTGGTACACCACCGGTGGACCACCTGTCAAGTTTCGTTCCATTTGGAGGTCGTTTGATACTCCAACGGTTAACCGGGTAACCGCAAAGGCCTTTTCTGTGTTGCAGCCCAACACCCCTCCAAAACAGTCCAATAACCCATCTAAGTCACTTCCATGCTCTCCGTCATTGGATCACGATCGTGTGGGCGAAAACCGCACCTCATTTGTAGTCTCCTAGCTCTCTCTACCTATAAATATGTGCACCCCTCCTCCAAATCCGGGTCCCGAAACCCTAGCCCCGCTCCCTCTCCGCCGCCGGACACGTCCGGTCCGGCCGGACAGATCGCGCCGCCGACCCGCACCTATCGCTCGC